>NC_047652.1:5599939-5669064 GCF_902201215.1 Prunus dulcis | reverse complement strand
CGACGACATGAATCTAATTGGAACTTCTGAAGAGCTTCAAAAGACTGCTGATTATCTCAAACGTGAGTTTGAGATGAAAGACCTTGGAAAGACAAAATATTGTCTTGGCTTGCAGATTGAGCACGGTGCTAATGGAATTTTGGTGCATCAATCAACTTATACTGAAAAAGTATTGAAACGGTTTGGCATGGATAAAGCCCATCCACTTAGCACTCCAATGGTCGTTCGATCGCTTGACACTAAAAAAGACCCATATCGTCCAAAAGGGGATGATGAAATGGTCCTTGGTCCAGAAGTACCATATCTTAGTGCAATAGGTGCTTTATTGTACCTAGCACAATGTACCAGACCAGACATATCATTTTCAATAAATCTGTTAGCAAGGTACAGTTCTGCTCCAACAAGGCGACATTGGACCGGCATCAAACATGTTCTACGATACCTTCGTGGGACAACAGACATGGGGTTATTCTATTCTAGTGAATCGACCAACGCCCAGAGTATTATTGGTTATGCTGATGCAGGATATCTCTCTGATCCACATCAAGGACGATCACAGACTGGGTATGTATTTACATGTGGAGGAACTGCAATCTCATGGCGCTCAACGAAACAAACACTAGTGGCCACATCTTCCAATCACTCAGAAATACTTGTCCTCCATGAAGCCAGTCGTGAATGCGTTTGGTTAAGGTCGGTGATCCATCACATCCGAAGCACATGTGCCCTACCCTCAGCAACAGACACTCCAACAATTCTGAATGAGGACAATGCAACTTGTATTGCTCAGATCACAGGAGGGTATATCAAGGGTGACAGGACCAAGCACATATCACCAAAGTTTTTCTATACACATGAGCTCCAGAAGAGTCAAGAAATCAAAGTCAGACAAATCCGCTCAAGCGATAACCTGGCAAATCTCTTCACTAAATCATTGCCGAAATGTACATTCCAAAAGTTAGTGCATGGCATCGGATTACGACAACTCTGCAAGCAATCAAGTTGGAGCATGCAAAATCAGGGGGAGCATTCAAGAGTCCTCTAACACAGGACATATGCGCGTTGTACTCTTTTTCCTTCGACTAGGGTTTTTTTCCCACCGGGTTTTTCCTAGCAAGGTTTTAACGAGGCAACATGAGTGCATTACCCTTATGTCCCAAATAAAGTTGTACTCTTTTTCCTTCGCTTAGGTTTTTTTCCCACTGGGTTTTTCCAAGCAAGGTTTTAATGAGGCAACCAATCTAGGGACATGTGGTCTCCAAGGGGGAGTGTTGTAAAGTAGAATGGGTGAAGCCTACATAGTCAAAAGGTGAATAGTGATGATTGGGTAGAAACATCATTATGTCTTTTCTTTTACTCACGGGTGCCATTCATCATGCCTATAAATAGGCAACCCTCCTGCCTGCAAAGAGGTACAAACGGAGAAGAGAAGAGAAGAGAAGAAAGGAAGAGTGAGAGGAAAGAAAAGAGAGTAAGAAATCTGAGTGTCAGTGAGAGAAATTCTGTCAGTGTAAACATCACAAAGAAAAATATAATTCCACTCCCAATATTACATTGATACTTCTCATCCTCTTATTATTCTAGTTTTATAACAGTCAGCCATTTGCTACCTCTTCTGGGAATTACCTAAACTTCTCTTTCATATGTATTAAAATTCACTTTCATGGCAGAAGGATAAAATAGGAAGAAGATTATGATCATATGGCATGCATGATGCACCACCACTTGACTTGATCAGCAAGAACGTTCAAAGAAATTGATATTTGCGGAGGCACAGAGCATCCTTGTCATGTCAATTTCTAAAGAAATAACAAAAGATATTTTAATGCTTTGGCTGTATATATCTGCAAGCTGGCAAGTTTAAATGGCAAATTAGAAATAATAGACTGGTTTTAGGTTTGAGAATTCGTTTTGGACCCTCAGAGAATAATGGAGGTGGTGCAACAGACATCACCAAAACGTGTGTATATATGATTTCTTCTTAGAAGAATGGAGGAGGTGGAAAAGGTTGAGAAAAAAAAAGGTTCTTGCATCACATGATTTATGTGTCCATTAAATTGGGATTGACTTTCAAATTTCAAAAACTTTTCATGTTTTGGGTTGGCAAAATAGCGCATTGAAAACTTGCTTTATTTTGAGGTGGCATCATCCTTTGTGTTTTTCGAATTTGAGATATTTACTAACAAAGTGAAGAAAAAAGTTTTTCTATTTAAATCATTAAGCTCTTAAGTTTTATTATTGTGTAAGAAGATCAAAAATGTCATCCAACTTAATACTTAACCCTAGTACATCTATAAACACGCCTCCATCACTCTTCATATTAAATTTTAGAAAAACACAAGTTCCTCTACACCTTTAATTTATCAACGATTATTGAAGAGAAGTTTGTTTTTATCGAGAGATATTGAGACCCTCTGCTGTTTGGCATTAAAAAAAAAAAAAATAGTAAAGTATGACCACCTCCCTATTTTCCCATTTTGAAATATGGAATTAGAATATGAAATTCTATTGTATCAGACAGTAGAAATATTAATTTGTTAGGTAAATCAAATTTACATATAATTTTGATTTTTTGAAGTAGTAAGATGCTCTGGTTGCCTTTTGTTCATGTGTCTACTAATACCATCTCCAAGATGGTATTTATCCATCCTTCTTCCTAGTTGATTCTCAACTTTTTTAAAATAATAATAAAAAATAATAATAATGTTACACATTTAACAACATTGTTTTGATCTCTTTAAATAATGTGAGGTTGAGGTGAGGGGCAAGATAGCGGGGGTGTGAGGTTGATGAGTTTTTTTATTTTATTTTATTTTATTGCTGGGTGTATCTTTAGGAGTGGTTTGGGGAAAAAAAAAAGTGGGGTTTCTTTAGAAATTATGAAAATTTGAATTAAAAGTTGAGTAGAATTTAGAATATGGGGTGAACAAAGAGAAGTGCGGGATTTAAATAAAAAAAACTCAAGAAATATATACGATTAGAGCAATCCAGTGACTGGGTGTGAAGCTTTGCTAGAATGATGAATTGATGGATAAAAATGAAATATATCTGTAAAAAAAAAAGAATAGTTTTCAAAATGGATATGTGGTCACCTTTGAGTGAAAGATGCACCAACTGACGTGGTATATCCGTATTATATAATTAGTTTTTTTTTTTAAATACAAGAAATATTGAAAAAGGGGGGAAATTAAACCTAGAAGATGCATAGGATAAATACTTCTAACAACTTGAGCTACAAACCCTTTTCTAATTACAGTCCCGATCTCTTGGACTACAAGGATCCAAGAGATTTGTGGTCACTCACCGTTGGATGTAAATTCAACGGTTCACTCACTCTTACACTCTTTTTAAAAAACTTTTTTGAACCATTAGATTAATATCCAACGGTGGGTGGCCACAATCTCTTGGACTCCTGTGGTCCAAGAGATCGAGACTGTTTCCAATTAATGTTTAGCAGTCCTGAACTCTTGGACTACAGGGGTCTAAGAGATTTGTGGTCACTCACCGTTAGATGTAAATTCAACGATTCACTCACTCTTGCACTCTTTTTAAGAAACTTTTTAAACTATTGGATTAATATCTAACGATGGGTGACCTCAATCGGAATTGCAATATTAATTTAGTGATATATTTCTTCACAATGTTAAAAGATCTCCCACGTTAAAAAATATTATAAAAAATAAATAATAAGAAATAAAAAACTAGTGGAGTAAGTGCGGATTTCTAATAATAGCCGCTAGATTCAATGAATGGCCGGGATTGGTTTGAAAAGCCAAACTGATTTCGCCAAGAAGCATCTTGTTTTGCCTTCCCTCAGTGGGTCTTTCCTTGTTTTCACTATTGCTTCATAATTTACCCTTTTTTGCTTTGTTCTTGTGCGAAAATTGGATTTGCTTTTCCTATTTTCCAACATACTGTCCTTTTTTTGTTTTTTTGGGAATTTTCCGAAAACGAACTGGTGCGGGCCAATTGAGAGTCACCACTCAGAAGTAGACTGATTTGGGGAAAAAAAGAAATGGGTTCTTCAGTTGGTGGGATGGATCAAGAAATGACCAAATAAAAGGTTGTGTTTTAGTACCAATCCCAACCATTCATTGAGCATCAGATCCCATTAATTTGATCACAT
Source organism: Prunus dulcis (assembly GCF_902201215.1). Taxonomy (NCBI): domain Eukaryota; kingdom Viridiplantae; phylum Streptophyta; class Magnoliopsida; order Rosales; family Rosaceae; genus Prunus; species Prunus dulcis. The sequence goes on along the minus strand of NC_047652.1, from coordinate 5,664,938 downwards.
AAATAGTGTTACTTTTCCCATTGCCAAAGCCTGCTTTTTGAAAAATAGTATTCCAAAGGGAAACATCTGGGAAAAAAACTAGACCAATGCCACTTGAATTACAGGTCAGTCGGCCAACTCAATAAAAACTTAATTGCGACATACCAAGTATAGCCTTACTTCGTCTATCTTTTCGTCCAAATCATTGCACGTAACTCACACATGACACTCATTTGAAGGGTATTTTTATGTCCAAAATATCAATAGAATCTTGACAAATAAAGATGAAATTAGTCATAGTTGGCACATTGAAACAAAATTCTTATTCGGCACAAAATGATTCAGTTTCTTTTCGGGTGTCAAATTGCAATAAGGCTTATAGTTAAGGTAACATTGGTGTAACTTTCCCAACCATTTAACCCTAAACCCATGAAGGAACTTTGAGTGAAAATCTATGTGCCCTATAGCGAAGGTTTGCAACTGTCTACCCTGTAGCAATATGGGGAAGACAGATGAGACCAAGAAGCAACCATCTGGCACACATAAATGTGTAAAAATGAATATGATTATATGACAAGAAAAGAAAAACTCAAAAGTGAATCCTGTCAACATGACAATGCAAAATTGGCATAGTGAACAAAGTTGTTGCACAAGTGAACCATATCACATGAATTTGATACTAACATATCCTTCAAAGACTACAAAAATTAGGTATGATCAGATGGCTGACAGATTTACAGAGACCTCAAGTGTACGTTGTCAGGAAATTACAAAAAAATTCTATGTGGGCAGGACCCTTTAAGCTGTCCAATTTTGGGGCACCCCTTGTCTGAATCTACTGTAATCCACAAAAACACAATTTTCTCCTGCAAAAATATGACCAATAAATTAGTATTATTAATAAACTGCCAACACAAAAATAATTTCTGCCAAGGATGTGAAAGCTTACCATATGTATCAATGAAATGCAACGCCTAGCTAATTACAAATTAGTTATAGCTTTCCTAGCTTCTCTAATCTCCTTCATTTGTTTCTGCAGAGAAGGGGGCTCCCAAGGGGAGGAAAACGAAGATATTAGAAAAATGAACTATAAAGAACTATTCCCTAATATTTGTGAGACATGCACATATTTAATGTGTGAAGTCCTCAATTCGTGAACAATGATTAGGAAAATCTGAAGCACCTCATATAAATTCTTCCAGCATGCATCTGACTTTTCCTGTTGTAAACACCATTCCAGAGCCATATCGTACTCAATTGTATTAGGTTGGGAACAGTGTGATGTTGATACTGCCTTTCTCTACAAACGAAACAAGAAGAAACACTCAAAGAAAAAATCTATATGATCAAATACAGCAAGCTTCTATGAAGGGATCCCCCAAATAGGGTTAATGGAGAGCCGCATTGTTGTTGTTGGGTGCACTCTACATGTGCCCAACAAACATTGAAATGATCACAATGTAATCCACAAGCAAAAAATAACTCAGAAAGATTACCATCTCTTCACGTTGACTTTGAAGCCTGATTTTGGCAATGCTCAGATGTCCAACAAATCTGGCTGTTTTGTCTGGCCCTTTTAGACTTCTTCTGATACCTATGACAGGTCTGAAAATGCAAAGCCATAAATACTATAAGATCATCTTGAGTGGAATTAAATCATTTCATAAATTGTACCAATTTAAATGCTTTAAGAAACAAAATCCCTGAGTGATAGAAAGAAAAACGACTATCACATACCTTTTACATTTAATTGTTTGAAAACCCTTTTATCCATAGCAGTAACTAATTTGCATTTGATACTTTTTACAAAGCTATTATGCTAGTGATTCTCATCACCCATGCTAATTTAAAATTTGTCTTTTTTCACCTAGAAACTAAATTACTAAAGTTCACAACATAATTACGTGTAATTTTGAACACTCCAACCAAAAAGAAAAGAAAAGAGAAATAAGCATGCTCCATGACTGTATAATGAAAAGTAATAAACTACCTCCAATTTTCCGAAACCAGGCATCTCTCGTTTAATTCAGATATTACACGGTCAGCAGTAATCTTTGACTTGAATATAACAAAAGCCTTGCCTATAAGGCCGTGATAAGATAAATGTAATTAGTCCACAAATAAGTTTCAACTTCAAATTCAATGGCATTAATGATCTACCACCAAATAAAACATGCAATGCAATCATTTGAAAAATAAGTAAAGATCCCCAAAAAGCTGTTGTACCATATTGCGGAGTAGAAAAAGTACTGTATTGTATCATTTTTGCCTCAACCTTTTCGCGAAATGCTTTCCAAACTAGAGCCTGGGAAGAAAAAACGATGTAGATTAAACAGAATGTCTAACACTAGGCCAGACTACTTTGGCCCTATAACTTCTTTTTCTTACTTCATTCAGGGTAGTTGATTCCCCATCTAGGGCATGTTTGGCGATGCTTTTGGAATTTCTAAACGCGCTTTGACAGCATTTGGCATGAACACTTAAGATGTTTGTAGGTTATAAAGCACTTTGTAGTGCTCTCTAGAGAAGCACCCAATAGGTGCTCCAAGAAGCTTTTCCAAGTTCATTTCCAAGAAGCACTTGGTATCTTAATAAAAAAGTTATGTGCTTCCTGCAAAAGCACTTATGAGGAGATGTGCTTCCTACAAAAGCATCTTCAAAGAGGCCCCTAATTTGGTGGTGATGGAGTATAGATCCTTTTATGTGAGAATTTAAAATGATATAATGCAGCTTAGAATAAACTGGGTTTCATTTGCATCAGCATTTCAATGAATTTCTTTAAATATCCTATAAACTTTTATTTAATATGCACCAGGAAATACTACCTCTACTTCTGATGATGCATAGGATGGATCCAGATTGTCTAGTAAAACCAAATGGCCTGCATCTTGAGCTCTCTGCAGTTTTTCCTCCCAAGACTGCAAAATTGGAAATGGATGGTTAAGACTTCCATATGCCTAATAAACCTGACTTTTCTTTTGCCTTTTATGTTGGTTACTTATTAATAAACCTTCATTTAGAAGAAGGGTACATGTGGAGAACCAGAGTAGAAGGGAGAGAGGGAGGCAGCCAGGTATTAAAGCTTTGGTTTTGGGAGGACTACCGTCCAGAACTCCTCATCCTCCATTCCACAGTTAATTTTAATTCTATGCTAATAAAAGATAATACTTTCCTTTTACCCATAAGTTGAAAGACAAATGTATTTGTACCTTTACTTTATTTGAGTATTCACAGAACATAAATGAGCAATGAATAAATCAAGAAATCTAACCAATACACAAAAATTGATTCCAGAAACCATATTTAGCACAATGTATACTAGTATACAAAGACAAAGCTTGAGCATATCGATGCTTTAAAAACTGAGTGTCTAAAGAAAATTTAGACATGGAACCTTATTAAGAGTTCAAAGTTAGAGTATAAAAACATTTTCTTTGAACTTAAGTTAATGAGGATGTTGAGACTGATAGGGATGATTTGATAAGAAAAAAAAAAATTAAAATTGACCTTCCCCAGGAACTATTCTAATTTGGTGTTACCTGCAACTCAGCCAATTGATACATGGTTTCTCTTTATTGTTTTATAATTTCAACTTTTACTTTATCTTGCAAAATTCAACCATTAATTTGTACGACCAATCAAACAACAATTGGGAAAGTCTACGAAAGATATTGGGGTATAGAAACTCACTGGTTGCTTGAACCAACTTCTTTTATCCTGCATTTAAAATTTAAAAAAAAAAAAAAACAATTAAAGTCAGAATATTAACCAAAACAGAACTTGTGAACAGCTTGTGTAAATGCGTGTTTGGAGTCATACTCAGTTACCTGTTTATCTTCTAATGAATAGACAAAATAGGAACACGAAAATGAAATTATAGTAAAATCAAGAACATAGATCAAACTCAATATGTTAAAAATGTAATGAACATTTCCAAGATAGAAAAGTAGGAAAGGAGGAAAATGCAGCTGACAATACTTAAACTTACAATATATGGCTTCTTTCTAGAAGCATCCCCCCTAGTGAAAGCTACACCATCTGGCTTCTTTCTAGAAGTATCACCCTTAGTGAAAGCTACACAATCTGATGCACTTATATGTGGTTGATCAACAAATCTAACTTTGTGTCTTTCTTTATCTTGACCGTGTGATATTCTAGCAGACTGAGTTCCATTTCCATCAAGAGCAAGTTTAAGTCTTAACATCTCATTTGAAGCACATCCTTGCTCCCCAGTACCAACCATTGACTCTTTCGATTCTGGACATGACAAAAAAAATCATATTTACATCTAATCAGTCAAATTGCACATGCAGAGGTGGAATTCTCAGAAATAACCTCTCACTACAGGGCCTATTCAGCTGCTAGACTTACTATTTTTAACTGGAGAGGCCTTCGCTTCGTCCAATTCTAACTTGGAAGGCACATTTGATGGTCCAGCTGGGTCTGTCAAATTTGTCAGGAACTTGGGGAGCCTGAAGAGCTGTTGATTGTTTCTCTTGTTAAAAAAGCACTCCACTGCATTGGAATCAAAATATTTGAAGACCATGGTAGATATTAATGTCCACTAAGAAAAAAAAGAAAATATAAGAAAAGTTATAGCAGTTGTCATTGGGAGACATGAGTACATGGTAAACATTACACTGTTGTAAATAGTGCTCTCAAAACTTTAAATAAATATATCCTCAGTTTTGTTTTAAAGAAATTCAATCTGATATTTAAACAGTTATTAAATGCACTTCAGGTCGTTGTTGAATCTCTTCAGCTTTCACTACATAGTTCCATAGGCCTTGCATGACATGTAGCCAATTTTCATCAGGATCTCTCGCATCAGTTTGCTTTAATTGATATCATATCAAGAGAGTAATAAATGTTTTGATTTGTTTGGAGGATGAATCTCAATATTATTTGGTTAGAAATTAATTCTCGAGGCCATTATCTTTGTTTATACAAGAAAGAAGTAAATACACAGTAGCACGGCTTCTACAATTGTCTTTTCATCTCTCTCAACTACTACCTAATCTGTCAACAAGTTACTCAGTTTTACTGCACATTGCCTTATGACAACATGGGTTTGAAAGTGACAGTAGCATCCTGAAGCCCTGATGAATTTTCTAAAATTTTAGCAGAGAAGCCATGATGACGTTTCTTAAGTTTTCCTTATCTAGCTGCTCAAATTTTCTTAATTCTACATGAAGCCGTGATGAGTAACTAAATGAGCATGCATAAAAGTGTTCTACTTTAATCCTAAACTATGGCAACTCTCGACAGTAGCTTGTTTAAGTCCCAGAACAATAGGAAAAAACTGCTACAGATCAATAAATGATAGAAAAAATTCACAAAATCGAGTGGCAATTTCTCAATTCTAAGAGAACAGGGTAAACATGTCTAATTGCAATTTAACATCCTATATCTGTTAAACGCGGCTATACCAGAAAGCACTCCACTGACAACTTCCAGATGCAGATGACTGACCTTTAATTCCACTTATTTCATCCGGAAAGTTCTCCAATATTTGGCGCTTTCCTACATCAAAATTATGAGAGAAAATGTAACTAGCCATTCTCAACTCTTCTTCAGATGACTGAGGATTCCTCACATCCTTTGATGTGCAGACAACATTGCATTTTTGAACTATTGCTTCCTGAAATTTGTATTTGAAAACTTGTCATGTGAAAGGATTTTAACATAAACATGAGGACGCCTTGTTAACTATTATGCATGCAGGAAAAGACTTACAGAACTTCAGAGAAAGTTTGGCATTCTATAAAGCTTGCAATTGAAATAGGAAAACACTAATGCGTTGATCTACAGGAAGTAGGCTCATTACTGTCATGGAAATGAAAAGGAAAATGATTTAACCATATAAACATTTATTTCATTGGCACTGTCCTGTGTATACATCATGCATGGAAGGATCATTTAAACTTCCATGTCTACTAATTTATAACACGCACGTTAACTAACAACTTCCGTTACCGGAAATAGATACGTTAAATTACTCTACACCAGGAATGCATGAACACCACCTTATCCAATGACTATGCAGTCATACTAAATGATCGGTCCTCTTTTCTATAGCTCACCTCATACCAAACTAAAGATTAGTCCTTTTTCCTATAAGAACCACAAATTCTATTAACAAAGAAACATCAAATCCAGGTTAAAATCCTCAAGCAAAAATACATATTATTTCAAATTAAAATCACAATGAATGACACTAAAAGGAATATCACTAAGATATTTAGACAAAGATGCCCGTAGAGAAGCTAAGAAAACATATTATTCTTCTACTCCTCTTTCTTTTTAATTAACACTGAAAAAACCATGCAATAGACACTACTTCAATGAGGAGTGAGAATATAAACTTGACATGATTAAATTTATCTCTAATTGAATCTGACTTACCAGAGGATTGACATTGGAGAGGCCTTGACCCACACCAGAAGCTAAAAGTATCTCGTTCCGGCGTGGTTTCCAATCACCCAAAAAGTTATGTATATCCGAAGGACGAAAAAACCACACGACCTTTATCTTCTTTTCATGGTCCTCTGTGTCATATATTTCCACAAGCTTACCGACATCAGTCTCACAACAACCACTTCTGTAAAGATGTACACAATCATACAGCGAGTATTCCATGCCTTCCAAAGTGAATGACTCGTAGAACTGGACACGTTCCACTTCCCCAACTCCACCTTTCTTACCCCAGTTAAAATAATCATCTTCCATATTTGTCTCTTCCAACCCTACCATTGTTTCTTAGCCCATCCAATAGTCTTTGAGAACCTAATATTAAAAAAACAGTAAATTACTTTATCATCTATGAGCATACTAGAATTTCAAACCAGAGAAGCAAAATAAACCTAAAAAAATACTGTAAGCTGTAGTCAGAAACCAAAATGGATCACAGCTCAGCAGGCAGAATCAAATATTTTGGTTTCTGACGACAGCTTACAAAATTGTAGTCAGAATCAAAATATTGTAAGCTGTTGTTGCAACAAACCCTTTTACAGAGTTTTGACCCAAGAATCAAAAGGCAGCTCCAAGATCACTAATACAAGTTTAGAGGTTTACAAATTTCAGATCCTCCTGTGTGTTCCATAACTCATCTACCAACGTCGCCTTTAGTTGAAGAGATTTGCTAGGAAAAAGCAGAACGCTGAGTAAAAACCCACCACTAAAATTCCCCCCCAAAAAGAAAACCCATGACTCATTTCCATACAAAAAGAGAGACATTGATTGGGTGCTAATCCAACACCAAAAATGACAAAAACTTAAATTTGAGACGCCTAACACGAAACAGAGCAACACATTTAAGGCCACCAGATAACCCCCTTTATTTTAATAAGCGGTAGAATCTGCAAAGTTGAAAAGCAAAACCTCCATGTTGTTCTCAAAACAAATCATTACTAATTCACACTTCAAGTCTCAGAAAAATTTTCAACTTAGGCGAAAATACATGAGCAGCACGACGGATTCTAGGGTAAACAAAGCACAATGTGAAACAGAGCATCCATGAAAAAAGAAAATTTTGAAGAAAAAAGAAGAAGAAGAAATGCATACAAAAGAAGAGAAGACGAAAAGACAAACCCATCTGGGTACTATGTGAAAGCAAAAAAGAAAAAGAAAGAGAAAAAGTTGAAAACCTCATGACCCGGCCACAAAAAAAGTTGAGCTAGCTCTTGTTGAAAACTTGGAGAACAAGTTTATAATGAGATACATACCTCAAATATTGATAATCAACGAAACGAGAGAAACGCCATTTTCGATTTTGCTTGCAGTCAGGGGTTCCAGTGTGTTGGTTTTGAGTAAAGAAAGAAAGAAAGTTCCACAGAGAGAGAGAGAGAGAGAGAGAGAGAGAGAGAGAAGAGGAGGAGGAGGAGGAGAAACAACTTAATATGTTGCAGGTAATGCTAACGCGGTGAGGAAAAGAAAAATACAGTACGAAAACAACTTAATATGCCTCAGGGAATGCTAACGTGCGCCGGTTGCGCTCTGCGCATACACCCCGCAATCAGTTACCTCCATTTCTTTGAACGAGGCATGTACTGCGAGAATCGCTGAAGTGAGGGCGCGAAGGGAAACGACGGAGACAGGGGTCGTCCACATCTCACGAGGTTTTTGTTGCGTGAGCTAACTCTCTTGTTCTTTTTGTTTTGTAAAGAGCGTTGGGAATGTGAAGTGTTGCACGCGCCTAGGATGTGATGATTTGTGGGTTGCATGTAGGTCTTAGGTTTCACGTACAGACTGTACTGCTATAATAGCGGTTTTGAAGGCAAGCGATTGATTTTTATTTTAATTTTATCCAAATGATATTTGGGAGGATGAACGGAACCTTGAACATCATGTGCATAAAGTAAAGTTACCTAAAATATCATGTGCATAAGTAAATGTAATCGCTTGAGCTACAACTACAAGCGCACTCGTATTCAAAAGCAAGTGATTGTTTACGTTTTTAACATGGAAAAAGATATTAAATATTGAATTAATTACATTTTTGGACATTGAGATTTGATTCGAAATTAAATTTTGTCACCGTGATTTTAATTTTGGAAAAAAAAATTTGTCACCGTGATTTTAAATTCTTCCAAATTTAAGAAATGTTGTTTCACTTTTAGGGTTATTGATTTCAATAGTCCTTTAAGTATTTCTTAAGTATCATTTTGGTCTACTAATTAAAATTTTCATTTCAATGGTCATCCAACTCTTCATTTGGTATCAAAACGGTACTACCGTTAAAGTCTGTCAATTTTATTAGAAGGGTAAATAACTCAAATGGTCCTCAAACTTATACTCGATTTACATTTTGGTCCCTCAATTAAATTATTAGTTCAAATGGTATATAAACTATATATTAATCGTCTATTAGTCATACTGTTACATTCTGTCAATGTTGCTGTTAAATATGAGGGTAAATTGGTCATTTCGTATGTTAAAAATAAATAAATATTAAAAGATAAAATAAAATCTCTCTCTCTCTCTCTCTCTCTCTCTCTCTCTCTCTCTCTCTCAATTTTATTATAAGGATAAATTACTCAAATGGTCCTCAAACTTATACTCGATTTACATTTTGGTCCCTCAATTAAATTATTAGTTCAAATGGTATATAAACTATATATTAATCGTCTATTAGTCCTACCGTTACATTCTGTCAATGTTGCTGTTAAATATGAGGGTAAATTGGTCATTTCGTATGTTAAAAATAAATAAATATTAAAAAATAAAATAAAATCTCTCTCTCTCTCTCTCTCAATTTTATTAGAAGGATAAATTACTCAAATGGTCCTCAAACTTATACTCGATTTACATTTTGGTCCCTCAATTAAATTATTAGTTCAAATGGTATATAAACTATATATTAATCGTCTATTAGTCCTACCGTTACATTCTGTCAATGTTGCTGTTAAATATGAGGATAAATTGGTCATTTCGTATGTTAAAAATAAATAAATATTAAAAAATAAAATAAAATCTCTCTCTCTCTCTCTCTCACAATTTTATTAGAAGGATAAATTACTCAAATGGTCCTCAAACTTATACTCGATTTACATTTTGGTCCCTCAATTAAATTATTAGTTCAAATGGTATATAAACTATATATTAATCGCCTATTGGTCCCACCGCTATTATTCTCACAATGTTGTCAGAAATATGAGGGTAAATTTGTCATTTCGTATGTTAAAAATAAATAAATATTAAAAAATGAAATAAAATCTCTCTCTCTCTCTCTCTCTCCACAACCCATCAGGGTGGTACCAAGAACTGGAATTCCAACAATTGCACTTAAAACCACAAAAATAATTAATAGATTAATTAGTCAAAATAACTAAAGAGGGGAAAAAAAAAAAAAAATTTGTAAGTCTGTGCTCATATATTTGATCTTACCTGTAAAGGGCAGTGGTATTGGAGAGGAGAGGAATGGTGAAGTGAATGATAGTTTTCAAAAAAGTAGTTGCCATGGAAAAGTCTATTCATCCAGTAATATAAAGGCTCTGAAACTCCCACGTGCAGTACCAGTGTTGAAATAAAGCCGATTGTGTTCCACAAGGGAAGGTTTTGAAGATTGTGTTCCTTCTCTCTGTATCTCTATATCTCTGTCTCTCTATCTCTCTCTCCATTCCCCCAGGGCCACCACCCTCAAGCTCCAACCCCAAACTCATCCCACAACCACTCTCTACCTAAATCCATCCAACAACCACGCTCCACCCCAGGCCCCATGAACCCAGAACCCCAACTCCTCCCCACCTTCCAACCGAGCCAGCAACTACAGAGAAAAATAAAAATAAAAATCTTCCACAGACCCCTCCCAACGAACCCAAAACCCCAATTCAACAACGAACCAGACCCCAACTCCTCATCACCCGCCAACCCCACCTCCCAAAATCACAGCCACTGTCAATTTCTCACCCTCCAAGACACCAAAATTGCTGCGAGAATTTTGGGGATTTATGCCCATATGGAGAGGTCTGTGGGAATGGGGGAGAAGAAATCGAAGGGGGGCAGGGGTGGGTTGGGTCTCTTTATTTTTTTTCTTTCTCTTTTTCTTCAATTATTTGATAATTTTTTATTTGTTTTAACCCTATTTTATTTGTTAATTATGAAAAGTCATATTTACCCTAAAATTTAGTTAAATCTAAACGGTTGGATCAAATGGGCGATTAAAATATAGTTTATGTACCATTTGGACTAATAATTTAATTGAGGGACCAAAATGTAAATCGAGTATAAGTTTGAGGACCATTTGAGTAGTTTACCCTTATTGTTAAATTGGAAGGTAAAAATGTCTCTATGAATTAAAATAGTAATATGTAATTAAAAATTAAAGGAAATTATTATAAAACTTAAAAAAATTTAAAATTAAATCACACCAGCCACATGGCTTTTTTTTTCGTGAGATTAGCCTAACAATTAATAAATAAATAAATCCTCTATTGTTTAAATTAATAAATACAAAAATAAAATAACAAAATTTTTAAAAGAGTAAACAAACCCAGATGCTCACCTAACAATTAATAAATAAATAAATCCTCTATTGTTTAAATTAATAAATACAAAAATAAAAAAACAAAATTTTTAAAAGAGTAAACAAACCCAGATTTATACAAAAACACTGCCTCCCCCAACACACCCCTCTGCTGATTCTCCCTCACGACCTGACCACCTCATCCCCACCATCAACCCACAGCTCCAGCCACAAGCCCCAAGATTCTAATTTGGGCAAAAAATTGAGGAAATGATATCGCCCAAAACTCAAGAGCGAGGTGTTGGTTGTTGCTTATGTTATTGCAAATGAGAAAACAAACAGAGGGGAGGTGGAAGGGGAGAGCAGAGAGCTGAGATGGGGTTTAGTTTATATGGACGATTTTGCCCCTCAATTTAACAATAAAATTGACAAACTTTGACGGTAGGATCGTTTTGATACCAAATGAAGAGTTGAAGGACCATTGAAATGAAAATTTTAGTTCATGGACCAAAATGATACTGGAGCAAGTTGGAGAACCATTGAAATCAATAACCCTTCACTTTTATAATTTATAGGAAGTTCGAGTCTTGTTTGATTTGTTGCAAATGAACTTTGAGTATATTTCTAAAGACTGTTAATACCTAACTAAACAAATTTATGAATTAGCTTATTTTTCTTGCATACATTGGAGGTGCATTCAAGACACTAATTGATGCCTTAATAATTTGCTTATCAATTAACGTTTGATGTGAGAAAGATGAAGTGGGTGAGCACCCTTACAACCTATTTGATTCGCATATTGAACTTCCTAGAAATGAAATTATAATGTCTAATCCTACGATATAAGAATGGTGAAAGTTCATTCCCATGTTTGGAAACTATGAGACATGAGGTCAGGAAATGTCATTTTCTCTCATTCCCATGTCTGTTTGTGCAATATTAAAAAATTCTTCAATTTTCCAACAATACCCTTGATGGGAAGTTCCTACCCATAAGTTAGGTATTTCATTCCCAATGGTGCATTTACCAAACAAGGAAATGCAATTTCATACTTATTCCCAATGTCCTAAACCATGAACCAAATAGGCAGTTAGTTCTTGTAATAGTATGGGTAAATTGTCATTTTTCATTGGCCAAAAAAATGTCATTTTTCCTTGGCCAAAAAAATGTCATTTTTCCACTTCACAATTTCCTGATTGTCAAGTTTTTCCTTAATTTTTTTTTCCTTAATCTTTTTTTCTTCCCTCAAAATTTCAGTTCCAAACTTTGTTAAATGAGCCAATGTGAGGTTTACCGTTAGTGTGCGTTTGGGACATGGGAAAATAGGAGGAACTAAGGCCAACATTAAATGCATCTTTTTCATTACCATTTTATCCCCATTAAAATTTAGAATTACAATATAACATTAAATGCATTATTATTATATTATTATTATTTAGTTCATATTTCTTCTAACATTGGTATAATTGAAAAATTAAATAAATTTTGTTTTACATTCCTACATAAATCATATATGGGACAAGAAATAAAGTGGTATTTCTTAGTTAGTTTCCCATCTATGGGAAATGAATATTTCTTGTTTTTTAATCCAAAAAATGAATATTTCATTTCTCATCCCTGAGAAAAACACATGAAAAAATGATTTCCCATCAAATATTTTCCGCAAACCAAACGGGACTTAGTTTTTTAGGATTCCATCCAAATAGTTGTCAAAATGATTTCTCATCCCCTCATTATAGCATTTCCGCAAGTTCACTTGGCGTAAGCTCGGGTTGGGCTCACCCCACACACTCAACCCAAGGGCTTTAACCATACAACACCTTGTTTCGAAAGATATTTATTGCCTATAACGTGATTTACAACTACATTTTCAATCATAGGTTAATACCAACTTAAAATTCAATCCTAGATTTTCAATAACCATTTACAATCCTAGGTAGTATATCATATATTCACAATGTAAGGGTATAATGCATATAAATTTATTTGTAGTCCTTTGGGCTGGGTCCCGAGGGCGACCATCCCACATTTGGGCCTTGGGCTGCTTACAAATAATAGGAAAACAGCATAACATCCCTCCAAACATACTCAGTCAAAGAAACATTTTGATCAGAACTTTCATACTAAATTCTTCAACAAGGGAAGCGGAATCAAACATCTTTCAATTAGTCATTGCAGAGTTTTTTTCTAAGACAAGTCATTGCAGAGTTGAGTAATTACTGGTAGGCTTGCATTAGGGAACCACCAAGCAAACTTTCCCTTTTTGGCTTATTGATAGCCAATCAATTTTATAGCAACGTAATTACATTGCCTCCCATGTTTGAAATAGAGTTGAAAGTAGTGGCCCAGTGGTTTGTCCGCCATTTGAGTAAGGTTCTACGGTTCAACTGGGTTTGCTCCCCAATTCGAATCCAAGCAGTTGCAACACCTAGTGGTCAGTGGCATGATCAGTTCCGAGAGTGGGGATTAGTCGATGTACGCGCAAGCTGGCCCAGACATCTCATGGTACTTACCCAAAAAAAAAGTTGAAAGTAACAACATTATTGGCATAGGTAAGATTCCATTTTACATAAACTACTCGAAATCCGTGCAAAATTTATATGGCTCAACTTGCACTATAAAAGCTCGAGGTTAAATTTGAGTTAACCCAATAAGACGCAATTAATAAATTAAAGGGATTCTTATCAAACCATTCATTAACATGCTCAACCCGTTTAATAAACAGATCATGTCAACTAGTCACATTTATCCATCGATTTGAAGTATAACCCCGACTGTTTAAAATACATGTTTTTCAATCTCTCTAAAGTAACCTTTGTAACTAGGAAGTACCTTCTCACACAAGAAATGCGCTTACTTGAGCGCCACCTGTAATTGGCAAGCACAGTTTATGTCCAACAGACCAGCAACCATTCAGCGGTGCTCACCGCCGTCTATTTTCAGGTACATCAGTTTGAAGCTGATAGGCAAGCACCGGCTGTTATCCCAATGGTGTTCGTTCCCAACTATTTTGGCAAGCACTGCCTGCATCCAGATGACCAGCAATTGTTCAGTGGTGCTCGTCATGGCCGTCTATTTTTAGGTTCAGCAGTTGGATGGTGTTTGGCAAGTAGCGAGGATCATCCAGCCGACCAGTAACCGTTCAGTGGTGCTCACCGCCGTCTATTTTTAGATACAGCAGTTGGATGGCGATTGGCATCATCCTCTATTTTTAGGTGCCCAAGTGAACGCAGCTGTCTCACACCAGAGGAAAGACAAAAAAAAAATAGGTCACAATGGAACTCTTATATCACCTTACAAGACCCCCTTATCCCTATAATTCTTGAACTCGTCCTGCAGGATCTCCAGAAAACAAAAACAAAACAAAAACTACAAAGAAAAATAAGATTACCAATACCACCCATGGGAACTCATCAATTTTTTAACGTTTCATTGGTTGCAAAAAGGCAGAATGAATTTGATTTTAAAGGCCTTCTCGGTGGTTTTTGTGCGTGTTGGGCACAGAGACTTGACAATTCAGATGGCTTGTGGAACAACACCATATGCTTAAATTCAGGGATTCAACTATTTGGATAAATGTACAAATATATGATGCTATCTTCAATCCCCTTGGCTGGGAAATGACAAGTACTGGTCAAACAACAATAGATTAATAAAATAAAATAAATAAAAGCATTTCGAAAGGAGAAAGAAAAAAAAAATTGGAATAAAAGGATATGAAGATTACAAGTGATGAGCTCTAAAACCCTAAAGAATGTAGGTATGGGTAAGGCTCCAAACTAACACATCAAAAATACCAAGAAGAAGAGATAACCTTACTCTCTTCTTTTGGACTAAATTGCTTAACAAGAAAACAGAGAATAAAAAAAAAAGGTAAGAAAAACGAAAACCCTACAATAGATGAAAAACCTAATTAGAAGTTAAAAAGAAGGTACACTATTGGCTATGCATGTCTTGTTTGCTTAAGAGTCTGCTTAAGAAGGGTGATATTGCTGCAAGTAATGCCTTGGGACACTCTTCATGAGGAAGATGGCCACATCCGGATATCGCAACCAGTCTCTGCATACACCAAAACCCGATTAGATCAAATTCAAATGTGATCGTAATTCATGTTAGAAGTCTAAATACTAATGGTGAAACACATGATTATGTCCACAACTTGATAGTAAAAAGCCAGAACTTACAGAATTTACAAGTTTGGAAGCCATAGCCTGAGAAGATTTAAGAGAGACAAGAGCATCCTCAGCACCTGCTATGACCAACACTGGCATGCCTTCAACTGCCTTCAGCAATGATTCTGCATTTTTCGGTGAAAGAAATGTTTCATATGACAGTCTACCTATCTCATGCAGTGCTTCGTCCCATCCTTCTACACATAGAGGGGCCTGATGCAACCAAAAGAAAAAGAACAAAACAGATCAAGCAAATGATTACCAAAATTTGAGTTCACAATCACAAATTAATGAAATATATGCAACATGTATCCAAAGCTGTGCTGCATACAACCTAATCTCTCTCCCAAACTTAATATGCTTAAGGAAAAGTCAAAAGTTTATGTGAAAAGATGTTTCCACTAAATTATACAAAAATCAAGAATGAGTTTTGATCCGCAGAAATGGGAGGAGGAAACATCAACAGAACTTTCCATTGTGACATTCACAAATTCATAGGGCCCAAAGGTTATTTAATCTTAACTTAGACCTTAAAATTTAGGAATTGTCTTAACTTAGACCTTAAAATTGTCAGGACCTTGTCTTAACTTAGACTTTAAAATTTCCATTCATGTATTCAGGAAATTGTCTTAACTTAGACATAAAAGTTCCTTTCAAATTTTCTGTAAACTTGACTAATTTTACACATATCCAGGGCATACCTTATAAAGGCTCAAAACGTCCATTGTTAACTTTGTAGCATCATACCAGGCGCGCCTATTCACCACTTGAGTAATTTCTGTTCGCAGTAAAGGGCGAACCAAGTGCTTTTTCCCAAGTGAAGTTCTCAAGAGTATCCTCGCAAAAGCAGGCACCACTTCTCTTGACAAGCTGACATTTAACAGTACTACGCCTTTAATTGTAACCTGAATTACATAACAAAAAACACAGTATAACAAAGATGTTATGAAACTTAAAATTAACAGAAGGAAATTTTTTTAAAAATTTTTTTTCCAATCGTAATAACAAGCAAGTATTTTAGTTTTCAAATTAAATAAATCCGTTTATTTACGATTTGTTGGAACAAAAAGGGCGGGCCTGGCCTGGTCAGTACTTAGCCGGGCCGTGGAACTAAAAGAAAAAGACAAACATCTACGGGTAGTTTGCATGGTGTGAGCATATGCAAAGGAGAACCAGCATCCCCGCTCCAATAAGGGGTAATAACAATATCTTTATCACTTCCTATGCTATCTTCAAGCATGAAATCGAGAAATGTAGCATCTTCAAGATGACCCCAGTATATTTTCACATAAAGATTTAGTATGTGTCCTACTTAACTCTACCATTGGCTACATGTACACTTGGTGTGGAAGTCTTTGTGTAACTACATATACCAAGGGCATAGTCTTATGAAACTGCCACTGTTTCACTACTAACTAATATGGGTGCAAATAACTCAATTTCACATGTAAGAAGAGTTTAGGGAGGGATACTCACGTTGAAAGAATTCACTGACGCTTGTACTTTTTGTGCAGCCATCAAAGCTAGAAGACCTCCATCATCGTGACCAACAAGCACCACTGAAGAAAACCCCATCTCAGAGCAGAAAGAAAGAAGCAGGTCAACCTGACAGAGTAGGTTCAGCAAATTCAGATCATTATAAAATCTAAAAGGAAAACATCAAGAATACAGATGGGGAAGGGACCAAATGAACAATTAAGCAGACATGACAGCATTGCAGGATCATGTTCAATTATGTGCCCATGTTGGAAACGCAATTTCAGTAGGATCAACCAAGAGGATATACTAGATAAGGAGTACTTTGAAAGCATGACAGTACATCTAGAGCAAGGAAGATGTACTTTGCAACCATACAGAGAGTGGTACACTAGCTCTCAGGTGGTCTGCCTAGTGTTGCAAGATGATATTCAAATGGATCTCTTGACCCAGACCAATTAGTAGACAGTATTAGTCTGCATTTCTTCAGCAACACCACCGGTTTACTCTAGATATAAGCAAACTAGAAACTACATGCCACTGTATCAAGGTATTGTATGTTCCCCTACCCATTTTTTTTTCCTTAATAGGTGTTATCTCTTCCCATTTCTTAAGAGGAAAGAATTAGAATCTAACCCCAGAACAGCCTTATTTTGGGAGTTGGGAGCCTCTTCTGGACAGGCACCCAAAACAAGGGGTAAAGTATATGGAAGTTATAGAAGAGTAACTAAAAGGGGTAGCCAATTACCTGAGATTCAAGTGTATAAGGGTTAGGCATTTCTTTATCCTCCCAATCTTCCCGTCGCAGCCTTGAGGTTAGGCCCCAACCGGGGCGATCAAAAGCAGCAACCGTACAACCAACTTGCCGAGCCAGGGTCCCCATCACATGCCTCCATGAGAAGACTCCTCCCCCAAACCCATGGACTAAAACAATACCAAACTGACCACTACCTTCCATGTCTTTATTTAGAGTACCAGAACTTAATTTACTACCCTCATCCTCTTCACCAGCATTGGACAATCTCAAGACAGGAATCTCTTCAGAAAGAACAGGAGATATTGTAGAACCATCCAATAAAGGTACATAGAGAGATGAGCCATGAAATTGATTGCTGTAGCTCCTGTGGAGATGGTTTTGGCCTTTCGACAACAAACTTAAGGGATGCCTATCTAGTTTTGGCCTCCCCATGACCGTTTTTGGGGAGCTGCAGCTGAGATTGGGTTCCAAAAATGCAATGGATGACAAGGAACGAGGTGGTGAACCAGGAAAGCTAAGCTTGTAATGAAGAGTAAGCCCCCGGCACATAATGAATAAGCTGTCAATATCTGCAATTACTCTGACTGGGAGTTCCCCTTCATCTCGAGCTGTAGAAAAAGGCTTACGCCTCATTTCACTGTCACTTTTTGGGGTTTTTCCTCCCGAAGGAGTGGGAGATCTTGGGACCTTCTGATAGCCAGAGAAGACATTTTTGCATGAAAGGACCTGTCATTTTGAAAAACAAAGCAGTTCGTTATAAACTACTAAAAGTTAAAGTAATCATTATTATAGAAGCAAATGCAATAAGCAGTAGAAGAACCCTGTTAGGGAGCATAATGATTCCGTACAGTGCTAGAGCACAATCAGTAGTTTATAAAAACTTACATTATCCATTTAAATTTCACATTTCAATCAAGGCAAAGTTGAAAACAGTGACATAGAAACACAATTCACAGAACACATAACCCTTATATTACAAATAAGAAAATTTGAATGTGAAATCAAGGGAGTTAAAAAGAAACCTTATGAAAACTTACAGCTTCTGGATCAACTCGGTGAAACATGAGCTTTCTCCTTGCTCTGCAGCTTGTTCTATAAGCAACCACAGTATGTCCAAGGGCAAAGACTACTGATGAGAGAAACAAGACAGGCATTCCCCATGACTTCTTTAAATGGAGCTTCTGCCTTGAGAGGGAAGACGAAGCTTCAGCCTCTATTTGAGAATTTACAGTGAAAAGACAAGCTTTAACTGAAAGAAGAAGAATTGAGATAAAGGAACAGAAAGTCACAGTTCCAAGGTATGGACCGTGTGAGAGAGCAGGGCCATCGCACATGGAATACACGCCTGCAATCATGAAACTATACATGAGCACATTTGTAATATACTCAAATTTAATAAAACATTTGAAATGACTATCACAAAAAGGAAGGTTCATTCATATTACTACTCTGTTCATCAAGTTCTATTAGTAAGGTCATAAAGACATCATTAAAAGAGAAGATTGGGTTTCAAGCATTCAGACCAACATAAAACACAAAATCCTAAGAACCCTTTTGTATGGTTACTGAGAAAACTTAGCTACAATTTATAAATAAATAAATAAAAGAAAAAGGATTTTATGCATCGCAGAAAAATTGAAAACTCAACTAAACTAAGTCAAATACATAGACAAAGCTAAATTAAGTTGGATGCTTCATGTTTGTTTCTCACATCCATCAGAAACTGATATTAGGCAACTTTTTAGCAAACATAGGAAGTGTAAGTTCAAAACTTTAGAAATTGCATGGCACTGACTGCATGCTCATTTCATTCATATGTAAGTCCACAGAGTACCTAGGGACTGTCGGAAGCCGAAAAATCCAACTTGAGCACATGATATACTGAGAAAACTTATGAAATTATGTATCTTACGGAAATTTATTATTTGGGACCACCAAACCAAAAACCTCCACTTGATTGGGCCAAAGTCATCAATTTTTTCTTTGGCTGATTTTTCTTTTACATTCTCCAAGTTATCAGATCAACAAAAAAACATTATAAGTTTCATTTGCTTGCCTCTTGTTGTACAAATTTTGCTCAAGTAATCTCTGATTATTCAGGAACAAAAACCATAATAAAATAAGCTTACTTTAAAAAAAACTATATATCACTTTTTTCATCAAAGCTCAGAGTAATAACATAAATTATCAAATTTCTCTCTTTTCAACTATCAAGCTTGAAACAATAGAAAAATGAAGAAAATATTTGGACGAATGCAAATCATTGCCTCAAGAACGGTTTCCCTTCCAAATAGATATTTGAAGAGAGAAAAAAAAAAATAGCACTCGAATATGAAAATTCCATTACCAAAAAAAAAAAAAACCCCAAAATTGGAAAAAAAATAATTTTGAGCTCTAAAAAAGAGGGAGTAAGATAGAAAGGTACATACAGGTAATGATGAGAGATCTGATAAAGGAAACAAGAGGAATATCGGTGAGCGAGCTCTTGAAGGCGTATCGATGCAAATGCTCTTTGAATCCGTAGCACGTTACGCACGTGAAGCTCGAAATCAACACGCACGGCACCAACATGTCCCCTATCGCCACCAGCACCGGCAGCGACGACACCAGCAGCGACGCCACCATCGCCACCATGAAGAACACAGTCCGTACGCATCTGCGAACCTTCTCCAAGAAGTAACCTCCCTTCGCCATAGCTACAGCAGCCGCAATGATCCAACGGTCCTCGCTTTCTCTCCTCTAATTATATACAACGAACAGATGAAATCAAATGCACTGATCGGACGGTCCTAAAATACTTTTTTTCTTTTTTTGGTTTTTGTGTTTATGTCGAGCTCCTCATAGAGCTCACTGAAACTGAATCCCTAGCCGAATACGATAACGTCAGATGAAGCGGCGGCGGAGGAGGCGGCGTTGGATTTTCCGCCATTTTCCGGCGAGTCTGAGGGCGAAATGGTAAATTTACAATGGTAGCTGTGGAGCCAACGCGAACGCCATGGACGATATCCAAATTGGTGCACAAAAAAGGCTAGGGTTTTGAACTTTTTGAAACGAAGAGACAGAGAGATTGAGCGCTTTTGAAAATGAATCAGAGGCTCTTTGGTGTGGTGTTTTTTTTTTTTTTTTTTTTTTTAAGCGTTATACTCTCTCGTCTCTTTCCCTTGTCGCTTCTCTTTCTTTTTCTTCTTCTTCTTCCTCTCTCTCCTCCTCTCTTCTCTCTCTCTCTCTCTCTCTCTCTCTCTCTCTCTGTCTCTGTGTATTTGATTTAAATTCATTCATTATTTTTTTTTTAATTTTTTTTTTTTTTTTGAATAAGAGGTGGTGGTGGTGGGCCTCTTTGTTTTCATCGTTAATCAAATCAAACTGTATTTTTCAGAATTATTCAGCCTGTTGCACATCTGGCAGGTCTTTTTTTTCCTTGTTGACGAAACTACCCCTGTGTTGGGGATACAATTCTTTCTACTTTTGTGTGACCAAACTACCCTTTTTTCTTTTTTCTGTAGGTAAAAAACTAGTGAACGAAAAAACAGCTACAAGCACAACAGTAAACCCAACCAAAAGCGAACACAAAAGTAAAAGTAAAATCCTCCATGCCGATTGCCGCTAGCTCAAGCTTGCATCCGCTCAAAATAGCTTTTACATGACTCATTTACTTTTCCATATTCTCCTTTTTTCCAGATCAACACTTTCTATATTCTGTAAGTATTTAGTCTTACTGTTTGAGATAAGCTTTTATAATTGTAATGAATTTGTATACCTACTCACCTAATATAGATCATGAATTCCAAAAAGTACAAAGATGTGGGTTCAAGGTCTTCCTTTTCAAGTTTTTTTTTTCTTTTTCGTAACAACTTCCCTAACAAGTTTCTTTTTTCCTCTATTTGGCTAAGAACTTATTTGAAAAGTTTTTTATTTTTGTTAAGAACTTTCTTTTTTGTTTTTTTAAATACAAGCAATTGTCTAAACTATAAGAGAAGAGGGGTTTTCTCACACACACACTATCAATGTGTCATGGCATTTCGAATATGAAATCATTGGTTCGCAAGTCAAGGCACTTTTTTATTGAGCTAGATCCCGTTAGCCAAGTTGAGACTCTAGTATCACTCAAATGAATCATGTGTAATTTCATAATCTCCTTGTGTAAAATCATGTGTAATTTCATAATCTTCTTGTGTAATCATAAAATGCTACGACTCAAAGGCCAACTAATTCCTCACAACGCTTAAACACTCAGACAATAATGTGGAATGAATCTCTTTTTAAGTAAAAAAAATATAAGGAAAATGATAGATACTAGGTACAACTTTTTATAATTTTCTAATGCATAAACCAAAATCTAGCTTCACTTGGAATAGTTTAACATTAATCAAAAATAAAAACATTATATAAAAATCGAAATTTAAAACACCAAAACCCCACTTAGAAATCATTTTTAAAAATAATTGGAAAAATAAAATTATTAAAACAAAATAAAAAATTAAAGGCACACGACTTCATTAATTGAGGGAGAAAGTGGGAAATGAGAGGAATTTGGGCGAGTTGTTGGCAACTTGGGTATTTTTTTTGCTGGGCGCGAAGCTCAAGAACATGACCGTTAGACGGTGGACTGTGCAGCATCGTGGTCGGGACCAGAAATCTAAAAACACCACAACCCTCAAAACACCCCCCCACTCGCCCCTCCACGTCACGTCACTCTCACTCCCCTCTCCTTCCCTATGGTATTAAAGAAAAGCCCTCCACTAGGCCCCATCTTGTCCCTCTGCCTGCTCCTCCCGCCCGCCACGTGGCATTCCGGGATAGCCTGTCCAAACGACACTGTTTCAGTTTAATTTAATTTGACACCATTCTTCTCCAAAATGAGAAATTCTTGCATATTACGAAGATAGCATTCATCTAATTACGTTTTATTATATAAATTTTTATTACGAGTGACAGAATGTTATTGACGAAACAATATTATTTCCGTGTCATACAAGTTTTTCTTCTCCGACGCTCGAAAACCAAAACATTTTGGGCTTGTTTTTATAGGATTCTTTTTGGGCGCAAGATTCCAAGGGAAGCGTTAGTATGTTTGCAGAGGGAGGTAACTACTACTAGTAAGCACGTCAGCCACCAGCTTTTACTTTCCTTATTTTTTTTGTCGACTTTCAACTTACAAGTTACAACTACGTGACATGCTCCCCACATCAACATGAAGGTGACTCTTTGAATATAATTTATATTTAATTGGTGGATTATCTGGATAATCTCCTTGTGCTTTCTTTTCAAAATTAACATGGATGGTTAGTTGGAAAAGGAAAAAGAAAAAGTATTCAAGAGATAATATGCTTTCTTTTCAATCAAACCCTCTCAAAGATATTGGATGAAATGCTGATTCAATTTGTGTTTGTCTGGTAGGGGGAAAAATCAAATTGTGATAATTATTACACAACATTATTTTCACATCCATAATTGTGCTATATTTGAGCTATACTATAAGCTCTTTTTTTTTTTTTTTTTCTTTCAACAAGTCATTCCTACTTACCTGTTAATCGCACTTTAAAATTTAATTTTATAATGTAGAGAGTTACTTTAGCATATTTGTCAAACTGTAATTCGTATAAATAAAAATAGTCGAACGGTCATTCTTTTTCCAATATGTTAGTTATAAGTAACTCACAATTTGGGAATCTTTTAAAAAATAAAATAAAATTTGGGATTATTATGAGAAGATTTTAAAGTAGTTTTGTTTAATCCCCTAGTTGAAAAATAGGTGGGTTAATCTGCTTTTTTTTTTATAAAAAAAAATTTACAAATCTCAATGAAAGAATAATACAATTTGGAAAACTTAAACAGAAGACTGGCATTAGATCTAAAAGCTGACAAGAAAATTTTGAAATGTGGAAACATAAGAAGCAGAAGATTAAACAACTTATCACCCAAAAAAAAAAAATTTAATTAAAAATAATTAATGAAGAGTCAATAGAATAAGTCACAATTTCACAGAGGGATGAATGTATTGATCTTTGACTTTACAACTGCAACGCCGGTCAAGGCGCGATTCCATAAGCTTCGAATGTGCATTTATATATATAAACTAATTAATAATTAATTTTTATTTATTTATTTATACAGAGAGGTTTGTGTATGAAACAAGAAAATGAAGGTCAAGGCCTCCACACAAATGGTGAAGAATTATAATAAAAAATAAGAAAAAGTAATATTTTTAAATTGCGAAATGGCCCGACTGTTCCAAGTTGTAATGCACCAAGACACCCAATCTCTTTTGAAAAGCTATCTATCATTAGCTATTTTAAACACTAACCCCTCCAAAAAACAAAAAAAAAAAAAAGAATATTTTTTCAAGGGTTACAAAAATATTTATTCCTCTATTGGGCAATAAGAATGCTTGGCATAACTCGGTGGTGTAATGTTAGTAGTGGAGACGGCAGTTAAGGCTTTGTTGGATAAAATAGAATCTGTAATTTTTAAGTTTCATGGTCTAAAGTGTGATCAAGTAGCAAACTTTCTAGCAAAATATGCCTTTACCACGTTCGAATTTTAATGTATTTTGGATAAATATAAGTGATAGTCTAAATTATAAGGCATATAAGGATTTCTCACACACACACACTATTAAGGTGTTATGGGAGTTCGAACCTAATACCACTGCTCTGCAAGTAAAGGTCTTTTTTTACTGGGCTAGACCCCGTTGGCCACATTCGGTAATTCTTGAGAATTCACTCTTAAATGAAAAAATAAGAGGTGAAAAGAGTGAGAGTCAAATTTTTATTATGGATGTCAAGAGAGTATTTTATCATTTTTGAAGTATGAGAATCAAACTCTTATCATGAATACAAAGTATGCACTTTATTGCTGAAAACTATAACGATATATAAATGAAGAGTTAGACGAAAAGAGAGTGGAGAATCAAACTCTTGTGATGAATACAAAATATGTACTTTTATAAGAAGCCACACACCTTATCTGTCTCCAAATAAAGTTGATCAAATTGCCCTAGTTTAGTGTTTGTGCTTAATTCTCATCTTATTTGTATGTAGTTTGAATTCTTTGATGAGTGAGAAAGCAATGAATTTTTTTCTCTCACTGAAGAATGGGACAAAAGGGAGGGTACTTGGACATGAAAATGGGACATAAAGGAAGATGCAAAAGCATGAAATTTGAGTCATCCTGTCACTCCAATTAAGGTGCTGATGTGTGGCTGGGGCCCCTCCATGTCACTTTCCAAGCAGAAATTGGACAAACAGATTCCTAAAATTTAAGGGAAATGAAAGAATCACTTTATCTTTCTGAGTCTCTGAAAAATTGTGTGGAGGGAGAGGGAAACTTTCACAAAGGAATACTTTGCCTCCTGTTGTCCTCCTCTCCAACCAACCAGGCTAGCAAAGAAATATCATGTGGACCAGTAGGTTCACTACCAATCATCATATTTAAAATAAAATGAAAATCAAGTAAAAATGAGTTGTAAAATTCTTGTTTTGGTGAAAATTTTGAATGATCATGTGCAGAAGATCACAGAATCTGATCATACTAATTAAATATAATTCATTAAGAAGAAAAAAAAAAAAAAACTGTCAATAATCTATCACTACAGGCACAACCTAACATGATTTGGTGTCAATTGCTTAACCGTTCAATTAATAAGATTTATTATATGTACTATATTTATTCACCGCGTCGTACAATATATGAAGTCTTACGAATGCAGTTTAAAAGTAAATTCTCTCGCACTTACGAGTGCATTAAAGAGTATATATATTATAGAAAATTACTCTTTTTTTAAAGTGCATATGTCACTTCCCTAAACAAGTTGAAGAATTGGGTGGCCTACAAATGGTGTATAATTCCTACGTGATTTGATTTGATGAAATTTATAGGGATGGTTTGTTTTGGTTTTATTTATCGACAGGTTAATGATGGGCAATTAGATTCTTAATATTTGGCCGTTTCAGTGTCAAAATCAAGTATTTGAAAGTTGAAGCATCCTAGTGGACATTAATGGAAATTGAATGGATGATAACATGGAAAGGGAGATTGATGCTCTATTATTATACATATAAATTATTTGAAGATTTTTTTTTATTTTATGAAATAGTAATTGAAGATTGATATATTTTTCTTAAGTTTGGAGAATTTGTGGTTTCTTAGCATAAGCGATTGAGGGAAGGGGGTTTACACAAAGGCCAAAAGTCACTTTTGGTCCCTATAGTTTGGCACTTCAATCACTTTTGACCATGTAATTTCAATTTCGTCAATTTTGCCATTGCAATTTCGTATTTATAGTAATTCAATGACATGTTAATATTATTGTCAATTTTTTTCACGATACAAGGGGCAATTTCGTCAACCCAAAATCCTTAAGCGTAAAATCTTGTCTGAAATTCTCTCCATTTCATATTAGGGCTCGAAATTCAACTACTAATCCCAATTTTTGAAGAACCCTAAACCCCAATGACCAATTTCAAGCCCTAATATGAAATTATGGAGGTTTCAGAAGAGCTTTTATACTCAAGGATTTTGGGTTGAAGAAATTGCCACTTGCACCGTCAAAGAAATTGACAAGAATTTATCCTTGAATCGCTACAAATACAAAATTACAGGGTCAAAATTGATGGAATTGAAACCATATGGTCAAAAGTGGTTGAAGTGCTAAACTACAGAGACCAAAAATCACTTTTAGCCTTACTCAAATATTCATAAAGTGTCCAGAAGTTCCGAACCTCTAACAATTTCTAATTTTTTTTGAGAGAGATGATTGATATATTTTTCTTAAGCTTGGAGATTAATTGGTGAAGTTAACTTAAAAAAGGATAGGTGATGAATCCTTTCTTTTAGTCTTTGTTTGTTAATTATTTCAATATTGAATATTTGGTTGGAGATTGAAAGGAGAGAGAGTTGGATGAAGTAGACAACTTAGATAGACACGTGAGAATCTTAGATACCTATAATTTGTTTGTTTTTTTTGTTTTCCTGTTGTAGAATGAATGTATAATTTTCAAAGCTCGTATTTTAAATGTTGTGACACTGTTTCATTTAATGAACCTCGCTTATTTACAAAGTCAATTCACATAGAAGTAAGAAATCGAAATAATTTCAGTATTCATTTCAGATAAATAATGAAAATGAGGCATGAAATGACCAGCTAGTACCATTATTCCTTTGCAACTAGCTAGACAGGAGGACCCCAAATAATTAATTTCATCCTCTAAACCAACGGTATGTTTGATTTGAATCCCAATTCTTGTGTTAAAAAATCCTCTCACCCTCCATTTATTTTATTTTATTTTTGTTAGTTTTTTATTTTGCCACCTACTTTGTTGGCTATGTAAACTGTAAAGAATCCAAAATGCAGGCAGCTTCTTCCTCCATAGGAATCTGTGTTTACTGTTTACTGGTCCCTTCTTTCTCTGGACTTTTGCAGCCACCAACTCTCAAAAGAAAAGAAACCCACAACAAAACAAGAAAAAGTTACAAGTATTCTTTACCCCCTTTGGATTTTTTCCCTTTGATCTGACACTGATTACAACTTCCCATAAAAAAAATATTACCTTTCCCAATCAAATTCTAGGAGGAAGAAAGTCCAACTTCCTAAATATTTTTTATTTTTTATTTATATTTTTTTTTGGGAGTTGGAAACAATGGCAATATTTCAAATTCATTACTTTTTATTTTTATTTTTGTTATCACTATAATATAATTAAGCTTAGCTGCCTAAACGTTTGTTTGTCAATTTCGTCGCCTTGAGAGTCATCATTTTTGTCACAATGTAGCCGTTACATTTGAAATTTTGAATTCTAGAAGATTGATGACAGTTAGATGCATAAGAGTTTCAATTTTAGTGGGACATGTATGTGAAAGTGATCTTGATGGGATAATTAGGCTTCTCAATATTTTTGTAGTCTGCTTTATTATCATAAGAAATAAAGAAGAACAAAAAAATGTATTGAATTGATAAGTTTTGCTAGATGCCTATATACATATGCAATGAGTAATTTTTAGAGATATCATATTTTTATCGCCTTAATTCATCATATTTATGTCACATTTGATGTGTTTTTCAAATTTATTATTACGATAAAGTGTTCTCTTTTCTTATCAATAAGGCAAAGGAATTTGAATTTAAAATCTTTTTCAACATTTAAAGAATATTGTTTATTTTGCATAATATTGTGATTCGATGTGTGAAACCAAAATAATGTGACATATATCTTGGTTTTTTTTTTTTGGTGGTAAATATTACGAGGTGTGAGACCAAAATAATGCATTCCTACCATTGAAGCACCAGGCAGTCCGCCAGCTAAAGGTGGCAACCGCACCACACCTTATGGTCGACATATATCTTTCATTATCATAAAGAAAGGACTGGTTTTTCTAGCTTTTTTTTTTATTTAAATAAGCAGCTGAAAATATACTTATAAGAGTTTCAAAAAATTTAAATTTACATGCAATAATTCTTTAAATTTCTTTAGAAAAGAAAAAAAAAACTATGCTTGCATTCATTTTAAGACAAAAAGAAAAAATAACTTGTATGACCTGTTGAAGTCGTCTTTTATGCGCAATAGAAATATACTTGGAGATCGAGTTTGATATGCGTAACAGGTTTTAATGTGAAGACAAGAATAAGGCAGAAAAATGAAAAGTGTACGGTCAATTTTTATACTCCATGAATAAGTCATGGAGTACGCTTGTTGGTTTCGATAACAGAGTCCTAATCATAGTTAAATAAGAGAAAATGATGGGTGTGAATGCTTAATTGTAGTTAATAAAAAGTTTTAATGGTAAAGCACTCATCTCTACATATCTGCGATACCGCGATAAGTGTTCGATTCTCAGTCTGTTTCTCTCATAAAAAGTCGATCACTAACACGATAAAACATATTGTTTTAGTGTCAAATAACAATAACAATGAATTTGGCACAATAAACTCGTTTTAGACTTTAATTAGTACTATAAAAACAGAAAAAAAATCGTGAATAATTTTTTCCTAGGGAGTACCATATCATGATATATAATTACTAACTCGAAAAACTTAAAATAATAAAAAGAATTGGCCAATAATGTATATCAAGCTTGCATAATCTATGTAAGTCAACAAGAACTCAACACAAATAAACGAGTTGGATTAGTATTGAATCATATAACGCGATTAATTAAACTTGTGATGTTAGAATTGATCAGTAGTTCACCACACAAACTAACCCAAAGAAAAAAAAACAACAAAAACAAAAACATGACATAACCTAACTTGATTCTCACCCCCTACACCTTATCGTGAACAAGTAGAAAATATAGAAACCTAGGGATTAATTGCACCTCCAAAGATTCCCAAAAATAAAGGCTGAGGCTTCCCTTGGGGGCCCAAAGCATCACCGTCCATTATCAAGATCAGAATTTAAATGTAGCTATAAAGCTTGATTAAGTAAGGACATTTATGGTGTCCAACAAGCTCTATCCTCTTCCACACACAAAAAAACGTGTGGTTTGGTGTCATTTTCTTTCTTTTTCGGAAATCTTAGAAAAGGGATGTGTTGCAATGACACAAAGAATTCCCTTGAAGTAACCGAAATTGCAAGAGGACAAGTAAATGAGTTGGTTTTCTCTGTCTACAAGGATGGGGTTGTTGGAGGGTTAATTTTGTGCTACTATTGCTTTGCTGGATTTAAGCCATTTGTGCCTTTGGTGATAATACAAGTCCAAAGCAAGTGAAAGATGCATATTCCAAGAGAGGGAAGGTTGGTGGATCTCATAATCAATTTTTTGTTGAAACAATGTCATCTTTGATATTATAAATTCAAAACTACTGTTTTTTTCAATTCTTAATCGATGGGGGATTCAAATTCGGGACACCTTTTAGTATTGCATCAGATAAATATCACTAAATCAATAGCTAGCTGGACGAGATTAGTGTTTTATTTACAAACTAAATTATGAAAAATTTGAACACGTATCCATTTAAAAATAGTAATTCTAAATTATACATCAAAATATGATTTGCGGAATTTGAAATTGATACTTACTTTAACCAAGTGGAAATGGGTTACCACTAGACCAAACTTTTATTGACATAAGCACTTTGACTCTTTAAATTTACAAGTTTTGGGGTATCTCTCCCACACTCACGTAGTGTGTGGAAAATGTTACTGTGTGATCAACAAATTCTGTCATGAAGCTAAAGTATTTTCAAATTGTTTGGATTGCTTGCTAAAAGAAAAAGAAAGACAGAAATCTTGGTTAGTTTCCTGGCCCAGTTTGGTCCAAATCCACCCGTATGGCAGATATGCTGATTATGTAGCCTAGTCGCTCTTAACCCAGCTTTGGGCCGTAAGTCAAGGCGAGATGAGAAATCCACACGTCTGAATATGAGAGAAGTCGTAGATTGAGCAGCCCTAGCAGTAAGGGTTAAGTACTTTTTTTTCACTGAATTTTACATGAAAATTTAATTTGGTCACTGAGAAATTTTTTTAGTCAAATTGATAACTGTGTTTTCCAAAGTTTACAATTTATAATTTATAATCGTATTATCTTAACTTACTACGTGCTGTAGCTCCTCTGTAATAGAAAACATAAACTAATGCCAATTAGAGAGATGGTATAATATATGGTCAAAGTTGAGATGATACTTTAGACAAAGAAATTTTGGTGAAATAAATTTCATTGGACCAGAAAATAATTAGGGTTCGGTGGATTGAATTGTGGGCCTCATAATTCGCACATGTAGCGTATGACTCATCAAAATCGAATTAGTTGTCAAAAATTGACACGTGGCGACATCCGACGGAGTGCATCAAACGGTTCAAGATGAAGACAAAATTAAGGGAAAGAATCTTCTGTGATTGACTTTGATTTAAATCAAATTTTAATCAGGTTAATCAATTCAAGATAATCTGGTTAAATTGCCAGATGATGGGAATTGATTTAAATCAAATCAAAATCCCACAAAACAAAATTTTAAATAAGGAAAGTTATTTAGGTCAAGCATCCTACAAAAGCCTATAAATAGGAGGCCTCAAGACAAAAAGGGGGTCGGAGAAAAAACCTAGCACTCAGAAGAAACAGAAAACTCTCTGCATTCTTCACCCTACTTTAGAAGAGCCACCAAGCACAACAAATACGTGCCGGTTCCTTCACCATAAAAAAATCTCAAACACCAAACAAGCTTCATGCTATCCGTTTGATCAAGATTAAGTCTCTACGACCCTTGTATCAAACACAAATTTTCTTTAAAACACTTTGGATATCGAATCAGAGAATTCAATACAGAGATTGTAACTCTAAATTTCATAAATATAAATATTATTTTGTACACGTGTTCTTGTCTTATTAGTAGCAGGAAATTCGTGTTTACAAATACAAATAGTAATATTCGAGCACATAAACTAGTTGCTGATGGGTTAGTTGCCAATCACTATTTGGGCTGCACTAGATGTAGGGATGTTCTGGGTTGTTTTTGGTAGTTTTTCATTGGCTCTAAGCCCATCTTTACATTGACATTGACATATTTAATTTGTCACATATGGTGAGGCCAAAACTGACAACTCCAAACATGATTAGTGTCCTAGACTCCTAATTGCGCATTCAGACATATCCGAAAAAATAATGCACAAAGCTACAAACTAATATAGTCTTTGCCTCCAAAATTGCCCATAAAAAGTTCAATAAAATCATGCACTAAACAAATTTAAATAATAAAAAATTTTATAAAAAAAAAAACAGCTCACAAGTAAACACCATTCTAATAGTGGTGGACTCCACCAAAATTAGTCTGTCAACCTTAAGATTGTTGGTGACCTCGTCATAGAACTACATAAACTTTTTCTAACATGAGTTGTTGGGGTAAATGAGTGTACAAGAATTCTATAGTGAGGGTCTTATATATGACTCTTAGGTGAGGTCTTATTTCTTAATCGTTGGATCAAATTTGTTAGCCGTTGAATCAAATTGATTAGCATTATCCCACGGTTAAGAGATATGACCTGACTTAAGGGCCATATATAAGACCTTCACTATAGAATGACTCAATGCCTGTAACTACTTAAACTACAAACCCTTGCAAATTTGGGATTTTGTTATAATCGACGGATTAGCATCGGAGTAAATAGCAAGGGTCATGGGCCATGGAATGGAGCCTCCCAAAACCGGCTAAATAGATTGGCCCATGGGCCGAATCTAATCGCCATTGTAATATCTATCCCCATCCTACAAAGGCCAAAAAGGTCCTTTCGTATTAACTTATTCACTTGTGTATGAACCAAAATTGGAAGATACAATGACGTGTCTCTAAACAAAATACGGGGACTTGGGGAGATTACGTGTTGGACTGCGCGCCTTCACCTGTCGAGGTAGGTGGTATGGTCCGTCTAAACCCTTTTCGCCACGTGACCAAACCCTTCACCCAGTCACCGCCGATCATTATGGACCCCACATTAAACTTGCGCCCGTCCACCGCAAGTTGAACTTGTTGGGACCCACCCATTGCAATGGAGCAAGTTGTTTGGGCAAGGTGGCAAGCCTCGCTGGCTTGTGGCTTTCAACACCATAATAAAATAATAATATACATGTGAGTGATACTATGTGTCACGTGGCATGATTGCTCATGCTCTCTCTTTAATAAAGTTTTTATAATTTTGGACCTTTCAGTGCAAAGTTGGGGGTGCTGACTGCTGCTTAATATCAAGATAATGTTAAAATATGGGATTTGCAAAAATATTATGTCTCGTGTATAAATTATTTTGGGCTTTAAATTTGAATTATATATAATATATATGTGCTGGTACGCATAAGCTATAGGTAAAAATATGGCAACAACTACAGGTTTTTGAATTTGAGATTACACTATCGGTCATGAAATCTGAATCTGAGATCATTTTGCGTCATAATTATATATGAAGTAATGACTTTGGTACTTTAAATATAACCTTAAATAATCTTACACGCTCTTTTTATCTGTATGAGCGTAGACAATCGTGAAAGATGACCTTTTGAAGTACCAAAATCATCTATCTTATATACACTAACAAGCTTCAAAACATTCTGAGTATATCTGATGCTCTTAATCATTGGGTTTAATTTGTCCCTTCTTTGGAACAGGAGAGCAAGCAAAAGCATAGAGATGAGAGTGCCCCGTCGGTGCAAACTGTACTTTACAGCGATTGAGTTTTGGTCCCTAAAAATTGCTTACAGTATGTGTGTGAATAAGTAGGTGCTCTTGTTGGTGCAAACGTGCAGCTACCTCACAACTTCATTGTCTTTATGCGTGCCCATTCATTTGGTATGAAAAAAATGTGGAATTTCATCATAAACGTGACCAAGTTGAACTTTTTATAGGACCAAGAAACAAAAATACAATCATGATTCCTTAAGATTCTTATATTCTTGCGATCATATATAAATATTAGAGAGCTTCAGTTAACGGATTCAGACATCCTTCCAGGGTTTACTATGCATTGTATTTCACTAATCCAAACCGTATATTTTATAGATATTCATTCAAAGATCATATCTATAAAATAAAAAAAAATAAAAAAAAATATCACTTGAATCCGATATCATTTGATCACTCAATTAAATTATTAAAATTTAAGTACTTTCTTGAAGCACTGTGTTTAATAATTTTGTATGACACAATTAGATGTTGAAAGGGTTTCCGATTTGTCTGATTTTTTGCAGGGATGATCTATGAATGTAGACTTAAAATATAAATGGTTCGGATCGTTGAAAATAAATTTGTTGTTGGCCCTAAGGAGTGTTCCTCAAATAAAATTATTTGAAAGATCTCTTAATAGAAGGGGACTATATATATATTAGCTTTAAGGAGATGGAAAGCATAAAATTAGCATACTAAATACAAATATTATGCACACATATACTTGTTTCAAATCAGAATCTTGCTTCACGAAAGACGTGTTATACATGAAGAATCTGTAAGCCTTGCATGAGCATATTGAGCTTGAATATGCACAGATATACTTGTTTCAAATCAGAATCTTGCAAGAAACACACACGACTCGCTTAAGCTAGCAGAACAGTTGCCGGAAAGCAAAAATATAATGAAATTTGACTGTTGGTGGTGTGTGATTTGGACTGAACTATTTTTTTGAAAAAGAAATTGTATGATTCGACTGACGATAATGACCCGTGTGTTCAAAACCTTGATAGGCTTCTAGCTATCAAGTGGATGCTAAGAATCAGGTTCAGGGTTAATCCTTGTGGTTAGTTCTGATTTTCAATTTGATCCACGCCTTTTTTAATTGGTCAATTTAGCTCATGTGTTTACTATGTTAGTCATTTTGACAATTTCCTTTTATTTTTGCCATTAATGCATACACGTGGTTCATATATAATAACTCACACATAGGAATAAATTAGCGTCTAATTAGGCAAAATTGACCAAATTGGTCAAATTCAAGACTGGTGGACTAAAATAAAAATTCAAACAAAATACTAGAATATGAAAACCAAGTCATCGCCCAATAAAGGGCCTTTTTTGTGTGTGGAAATTTACATAAATATATGAAAGGGAAAATAGAAATGCTATGCTGCTAAAAGAAACTTGCTATGTTCGTTTGTTTGTTTGGTTTTTTTATCTATATTTTTTGTTTGAGTTTTTGGGTGGTTAAGTTGATCTCTACTGTACTCATCTCACATGCATGCTACTTGAGTCCCAGATTTATGATAGTGAAAATTCGGTTTAATTTTGTTATATGCAATGGTAAGAGAGGACGAATCAAACACAAAAAAAAAAAAAAAAAATGTTCTTAAGGCCTGTTTGGGAGAGCTAAAAGCGCTTTCTGATAACTAAAAGCGCTTCTGACAGCATTTGACAAAAAAGTTTAGAAGCGCTTCTGGATCATAAAAGCACTTCCTGGAGAAGCATCTGCTATGTGCTTCTTCATGAAGCACTCCCAAATGGTTTTCCACAAAGCACTTTAATTTTTTAAGAAAATTCAAGATTTTTATAATAAAAGCACTTTTGTTAGAAGCGCTTATGAGCAGAAGTATTTTATAGAGAAGCAGTTTCAAACGAGCCCTTAGCCACTTAAGAAGAGAAAGAATCGACTACACGAACTTAAATGAAGAGAAAAATGTTCGTAGCCACATTAGATACAAACTCACCAAAAAAAAAAAAAAACTAATAGATATCTTGAAATTCACCATTGAAGATATCACGCCTGAAGATTGAGTAGTGGTAAATAAAACATAAGGAGACATGTATAATCAGTAGTGGTAGTACAATCAATATTTTAAATTGAAATTGAGTTCTCTTAGGAAAAAGTGAAATTCTTTTGAGTTTATTATAATTAAAATAAATAAATAATTGAATATATATATATATAGTAAGTGTAACGCGACCTTAAATAGGAAAGAAAGGTCAGATATAAATATATTTAATTGGATTATAAGCATGATGCATGGAATCAAGAAATTCAATGTACTCATCTCTTTTACTAAACAGTGAATATAAAATTTTCCCATAACAAGTTTTATAGTTAAACATTTAATATAAAATTATTCCATAACAATTTTTATATAAACAGTGAATATAAAATTTTTAAAAACTGTGTTGTAAAGCTAAGTTTTTATACGTCGGTCGCTCATACTACCAACAATATGTCATTCAATCAATTATCAAACTATATGTTTCACATTGTAGAGTACATATTTGATAGAAATGAGATCCGCAGGTTGGTAGGCTCCGCTTTTATTAGATATGCGATTCTTCTGACATTATTCTTGATTGAAATCCTAATTTTCTTCATCCTTCGTCTAGTAGACTGACCAACCTACCGTTCAACAATATTCGAGGCAATTAGCGATTTGGGCACTAACTCGACCCAAATCGCAGAGTGTCCGTTTTGCTAAATAATATCAATTAAATTTCATTATAGAAAATGCTTTTTTTTTAGATAAAGACAATATATTGCATTTATAATTCAAGTATAAAGTCCGTTAGCCACAAGAGCTGATACAAATACAGATAACCACTCTCTTCGTTTGGATGAAGGAATTGAAAATTACATATAATTCTAAAATGACGTAATTTATATTTCCATAATTTCAATTTATGGCAATTGATGATTTTAATGTTTGGATTTATGTATGTCGAATTTTGTAAATGAAATTATAGAAATTGTGAAATGATGCCTATTTTGGTGGAAATTGTACTCGGAAAATTGAGATCATTTAGTAAATTATGTGCTTAAGTTACCAAACGAGAGAATTGTCAATTTCTCTCTTTAAATTCTCGACTTTTAGCTAAATTCTGAGTTATTTTTCTTCAACTAAACGGAGAGAGTTGTTACAAATATGAAAGTGTAGAAACCACAAAGGGTTAATCCAAATACGGAGGACTCCAACGACAACATTAGGCGCATAAATGTACCTCCACAAATAGTCATAAAGAACAAAGATACGAATAACTCCACCAATAATATTAAGTTCACAAATGTACCTCCACAAATATTCATAGAGGGCAAAGAAATTCCGACAAATAGCAAATACCTATATGCACATAGGTCATACAAATCTATTATTATAATTCAAAAATCTTCATCTCGGGTGTAAACAACCAATTTTTTATATAAAGAGTTGATGAATTAAAATATAATTTATGGCTCCAATTTTAAAAACCACTGCTCCAGAAGATTCAAGCCAAGAGCCAACCCTAGGAGGAACGGACGGCGGAAGCACACATCATCAGTGAATGATTTCACATCCCACAAATTTATAACCCCACATGTAACTTTCAGAGGCCTCTAAAGTATCAAAAAGAGTGAAAAATATCTCAAGGGTTTTTTCTGTTTCAGTTTTGGCCTAACTCAAGGGCGTTTTGGTCGTCTTACAAAGCAGGTGCATTTTGGTCAATGTACTTGCACAGGAATCATTCTTTGGCTAACTTGTCTTGTGGGATGCTTTTTCGACTGCCCGACTGTCTCTGACCCATCCATTTTCCGTATTTGCCTCTGGTCACAGTTTCACTTCCTTTTGTGTTAAATTGTGTTTAGAAAAAAAAAACTTGTCATCTTGTTAACAGATGGAGTATTTGTTTTGTGGGTTAGGAACAGATTGAGAGAAAATAAGCTCTGCACTTGCTGAAACCCTTTTTGATTAACATTTCAGGCTGGGAAAAAAAATCTCTAGAATTTTTGTTTTTCCTTTCTCAACCTTTGAGAGGGGCTGTTTGGTTTGTTTCTTCATTTGGTATAAATAGATATTTGTATCCACCCTTTACACTCTCTCTGAAAATCAAATCTTTTTTCTTCAGCCACCTTATCTTCCTCACTTCCCTTATCTGTGTCTCTCTTCATGTTCTTCTCTTGAAAAAACCTACTTCTGGATTTTCTTGAAGGGACCTAAGGGAGACATGGATGCTGTTTTGCAGACCAAAGGGCTTCTCTCCCTGCCTTTAAACCCCAAGACCAGAGTGTTTCAATCTTCTCTGGGCTTAAAGCAAAGATCTTTCTCCACAAAACCCAAAACCCCAACTGGGTTATCTTTGTCGTCAAATGGGTTACAGAAATTTCAAGGCCTTGTCTCAAAGACTCATGGGTTTGGCACAAAAGAGAGGAACTTGTTCATCTGCAGGGCTGAAGCTGCTGCTGCTGCTGCTTCTGATGGGCAGCCAGCATTCGGGGAAACTGAGAAGCCCAAGTTCTTTGGTATTGAGGCTGTAACCCTCAAGAAAATTGTTCCGCTTGGGTTGATGTTCTTTTGTATCTTGTTCAATTACACAATCCTCAGGGACACAAAGGATGTGTTGGTTGTAACAGCTAAAGGGAGTAGTGCAGAGATTATACCATTTTTAAAGACCTGGGTGAACCTGCCTATGGCTGTTGGCTTCATGCTGTTGTACACAAAATTGTCTAATGTGTTGTCTAAGAAGGCTCTCTTCTACACTGTTATGCTTCCATTTATCGCCTTTTTCGGGGCATTTGGATTTGTCTTGTATCCTCTCAGCAATTATATCCACCCAGAAGCGCTTGCTGATAGCCTGCTCAACACTCTTGGCCCAAGGTTCCTTGGTCCACTCGCAATCTTGAGGATATGGAGCTTTTGTTTGTTCTATGTCATGGCTGAATTGTGGGGGAGTGTGGTGGTTTCTGTGCTTTTCTGGGGGTTTGCCAATCAGGTAATTTCCTTGTCATGTGATTCATGTCTGCATAATCGGGATTTGATTGCCTGCCTGCCAATCAGGAATATAATTTTAAAGATGAGTTGATGTTTATTTCATGATTTGATTGCTTGTGTACCCATACACGTTTTCTGGATTGGTTATCATTTTTTCCAGTCTCAGTTTCTTAACATGGTTGGTACAGATGTTGTTTGTTTTATAGATATTGTTTAAAAATGAGGAATTATTTAAAACCTATATATGTCTGTATACTGTGTCAGTTTATCAAAAATGGAAGTGAAATATGTTTTGAGATTGGAATTGGAGGCTTGATTTTTTTTCAGTTATCTGATTGTGAATGGTGCTCTGTTCTATCCTTATTAATTAAACAGGAAAAAATTGATCTCTCTTTTTAGATGGCTTTCTCTTCTGTTTGCCACAGCAGACTGGACAAGGATTAACTTTGGCCTTAAAAGGTGCTGGCTTTTGAAGCATGTGTTATATCTTGTGATATGAATGATTCATATCAAAATTTATTTTTCCTATTTGTAACAACCCCATTTGAGTCGTATCATATACCAAGATATGGATTCTTATAGAATACAAGAAATGATCTTTGAAGTTTTCATTCGTCTGAATTTAAGTTGTTCGCCCTAATGTTAGTGACTGAAACTTAAATAAATAATGTTGCATGGATTTTATGCAGATAACTACCGTAGATGAAGCAAAAAGATTCTACCCCCTTTTTGGACTGGGAGCGAATGTTGCTCTTATTTTCTCAGGCAGGACAGTGAAGTATTTCTCTAATTTGAGGAAAAATTTGGGTCCTGGAGTTGATGGTTGGGCCCTGTCCTTAAAGGGGATGATGAGCATTGTTGTGTTGATGGGGTTCACAATCTGTTTCCTGTACTGGTGGGTAAACAATTATGTTCCTCTTCCCACCCGCAGTAAGAAGAAGAAGGTAATCTTCCGCAACAAGACTATCCTGTTAATCATATTTGAATTGTGTTGATACGTTGGCTGCCTGAATCTGTTCAATTTTGGTCCCTTCTATTCATATTAGTCTGTTCTGTTTATCTGCATTACTTCTTATCATGGCACCATCTATTAATATGTTGCTGGGAAGTTGAAAAAATAACATAATTTTGTTTACTCTCTTATTGTGGTCACTGATCACTGGTCATTGTTGAAGCGACCTGAATCCCATAGCAATATTTTTATAATTGGCCAATTTTGTATTCTCTTAAGTTTGGTTAACAGGGTGCTGAAATGAATTCGCAATGTTTGAAAGCTATGTTGGTCACTGGTCATATATATTGAAGAAAGCCTGTGATTTCCAGTTTTATCACAAAATTATGAACTTTAGTTAATACGATGGATGGCATCTTTTTTAACTTCTATTTACTTTGCAGGAGAAGCCCAAAATGGGGACAATGGAGAGCTTGAAATTTTTGGTGTCTTCAAGATACATCAGAGATCTTGCCACTTTGGTGGTTGCATATGGTATTAGCATCAACCTTGTGGAGGTTACATGGAAATCAAAGCTCAAAGCTCAGGTATGCCTTAGCTGGGTGTCTTAATCTTTGCCTATATAATGAATTACTAATGGATAATCCTCACTCTTCTTGTTCCACTGTGAGTTGTGCAGTTTCCAAGCCCGAATGAGTACTCTTCTTTTATGGGTGACTTCTCAACTGCCACTGGAATAGCAACTTTCACAATGATGTTACTCAGTCAAGTTATATTTGAAAAATATGGATGGGGAGTTGCTGCGAAGATCACACCTACAGTTCTACTTCTGACTGGAGTCGGTTTCTTCTCTCTGATCTTGTTTGGGGGTCCACTTTCACCTGCTATTACAAGCCTTGGGATGACTCCACTTCTTGCAGCTGTATATGTGGGTGCTTTGCAAAACATTTTCAGCAAGAGTGCCAAGTACAGCTTGTTTGATCCATGCAAAGAAATGGCATACATTCCCTTGGATGAGGACACCAAGGTTTGGACTCATACTCACAACTCAGTGCTTTAGATTTTGGCTTAGCCAATAGTTTAGGGAGATTTTATTTAGGGACCTCTTTAATGGAGAGGTTTCAGTCATCTTGGAATCATGTTTATCAGGAAAAACTTAGAGTTTTCTAATTTGAGTTTCATTTTGAGCCCATTCGTGTTTACTTTCCTTGTTAACTTCTTGCTGTAGGTTAAAGGAAAGGCAGCCATTGATGTTGTCTGCAACCCATTAGGGAAGTCTGGTGGTGCTCTGATTCAGCAGTTTATGATTTTGACCTTCGGGTCACTCGCGAACTCAACACCTTACCTTGGAGGTATACTTCTGCTGATTGTTCTTGCATGGCTGGGAGCAGCCAGGTCTCTAGACACCCAGTTTACTGCATTGCGACGGGAAGAAGAGCTCGAGAAGGAGATGGAAAGAGCGGCAGTCAAGATCCCAGTAGTGGCTCAAGAGGGAAGCGGGAACAGTTCTCTTGCCAGCGATTCAGTGCTGAACCCAACAGCAGGAGACAGCGGTTCCTCTGGACCTCCACGCAACATATAATGTTTCCGGTTTAATCGCCAGATGGGAAGACCAATAGGGTTGATGAGAAGCAATATTGGTGAAGTCTTGGTGGTAGGATCTTAGTTTGCTTTAAAATTAAGCATGCTTTTGACTTCTTCTAAGCCCAGTTTTTTCATAGATATTGAAATTACCTTCTGTTTAGTTTTCAGTTCCTATATTTTGTAGAATTAGATTGGATTTACACCAATGGAATAAACCTAGTTGATTCATTATTACAAATATATTCTTGTTGCAAATGTGACATCAAATTTGGGCAGGAGAGAGGCAGATTTTGATTTAACAGACTAAATTTTCCCTTATAAATTTCCTTACTACAAATCTCTCATGAAAAATTACATTTTTTTTTTTCCTTTCTATCAAAGAGAGATTTAAAATTTGGAATTTCTTTATGATATTTTGCCCCTCACCAACACCGCCCTTCTACGCTGGAAGGTGATAATAGCGTCAATTTTTATTAATGAAATAATTTATAATAATAGAAAAAACCTAGGGTGTTGGGATTTTAGCCATTTTCAAATTATTATTATTTTAAATAAAAAGTTATGGTGATGACTTGCGGGACTTGGACTGCTCGAATCCATGCAAAATCTCCACCAGGGGCGTTCCCCCTTGCGGATACTTTGCTCTGGGGACGAACATTTTGTATGGGAGTTCAAAATTGCTAAGAGCCGTTTGATTCTTACAATCAACTTCTTGGGAATAAAACTTCCATATCTGATATCATGAACTGAAAATGAAAGATGTACATTCATGTATTTGGGAACGCTGAGAAATGAAGATGATGAAAACAAAACTAAATTTGCTATTAAAAAAAACTTGAAAGAATTCGATTCAATGTATTTGAAATAACTAGATGTAATACATTTGAAATAACCATATATGCAAGTAGTAATTTGAAATGCATTTGTTTTCTTCATTTCTTTCTTATTCAAAAATCTTGACATACAATGAATTGCAGTAGTCTAATATTACAATTTAATTTTATACGTCTAAATCCTTCGATTTGGAATCTTCCCATCCAAATGGACCCTTATTTCTATTTATTAAAAGTTACCAAGAGCGCACATACCGAACATGGAAATGCAATTTCATACATATTTTCAAACTTCTGAACCTTGAACTAAACACATAATAAATTGTTTAGGAATGAATCCCATGTCTATTTCCCTGGAGGCAAGAATGGAAGATTATCATTTCCATATCTGGAAATGCTGGGAAATGATCGCTAGGAAAGACCTTTTATTTCTATTCCCATTTTTGGTTTGTATAGTATTCACATGTTAGGTATTAGATTTCTAAGAAAGTATTTACCAAACATGAGAATGACATCTCAACCCATTTATAAGCTTTTAAACATTAAACGAAACACAGAGCAAAACCATTGTGGGAGCTCATTAGAGTCAAATTGGGCTCCACAACTGAAGAAACCCAACAACAATGTGATGGGGCAAATGGGCTGTTTTTCGTGGAGAGTCATCCAACATTACTAATTCTAGAGTTGAAAATTCAAATTGACTCCATTCTTGACCCTTCTACATTGTTTATGCTCTTCGATCTAGATATTAAATAGCTATGACTCTTGGCCCATTGCCTTTGCTTAATGGGCTTCTCTCTACGTTGTTCTATCAATATAATGGCGCTCTAAAACTGTGTTCGGTCACTAAGATTGAATTGGATTGAAAATAAAAACACTAATTCAATGATGTATTTTGTACTATAGATGATTAATGGTTTCGATTAATTGAAATGTGCTATTAGATGATTTAGTAGGATTAAACATAATCCAATCCAACTTAATCTCAACCTTTCAATAGGATTCATAATTCTACTATATTTGGCCACGAAACATTTGACTGAAATTATAAATCCTATCAAATTACACAATCAAACTCATCAAAACAGGCCCTAAAGGAAATATATTGGCCTTGGGCTAGCATGAGCCAAGTGGGCCCATACCAAACAATAGTGGGGCCCTGCGCACCCAGACGGGCCAGAGCTGCAGCTGGTGTTGGGAGGGCAGCAGCTAGCTATAGCTACCATCCAAAGTTAGGAACAAGAATGGAAGTTCACGTGCTGGTTGTTGTGCAAAATACAAGAACAGTAATCACCAAAAGAATACAAAATTGGCTCATACATTCGGCACCAATATCCCATCACCTTCTTATTTTGTATCGACATTTCTCATTATTCTCGAGGTGATGTTGATTTTTTCCTCTTCTTACATCTCTTCTTACATCTTTTTCTTTTCCAACAATTAGGCAATCAAAGTTGTTGAATCTCCAAAATTCACAAAAAGTTTCATCTTCTTTTGGGGAGAAACAGTAGTTGTGTTGTATTTATCGACTATATTGCTGATCATATATTTTTATGGAAGTGAAACATGCTCATGTTCTAAATAGATAAGTCATATCTCCAAGTGCATATATGGCACAAAATAATGGCATTGTCGTCAAGTCGGTAGATATTCCTCATAGTTTTACCATGTCCATGCCCAAATTTTTAGAGAGAGAGAGAGAGAGAGAGAGAGAGAGAGAGAGAGTTTTGTTACGAGTCTCTTTCAATCTTGGGTGGTGTGTTATAATGAATTTTGTTCTCTATGCCAGAGAATGAGACGTTGCGTGTCATAGGCAAGGGATATTTCACTATCTCTCTCTCTCTCTCTCTCTCTCTCTCCTCCTCTCTTTCTCTCTCTCTCTTTTATCCATGCATCTTCCTCCTCACCCATCCATATCCAGCCATCCATCTTGCTCTTACACTACACTGGAGTACTATACTATGCCATTACTTAAATCCCAAGCCACCCACGTCCTTTTCTCTTGATCTTTCACTCAATTCAAGGGCATTATCGACATTTCAACCCCATGCCAGCACCAAAAATTACTTTCACTCTCTGTCATGTAAAGTGTAACTACATGAACCATATATAAACACACCACAACTGCCCCTTCCATTTACCCATTGCACCCCAAAAAAAAAGCAATGACGAAAAACCAAGACTTGCAAGAATCCGTCACTTTACCGGGAAAACCCTCCCCATTTGCAGCCGAATGCTGGTTCGATGACGCTTGTATCCTCGACATGGACTACTTTGTCAAAACCCTAGCCGGCATCAAAGCCAAAGGCGTACGTCCCGACCTCATCGGCTCCATAATCACCCACTACGCCTCCAAATGGCTCCCGGACCTCTCCGGAGAAGCCCTCTCCGACCAAAGAAGCCTAATTAGCTTACAGTCCTCCCCGGAATCCGTCACCGCCTTGTGGATGAGAAAACGCTTCTTCGTCGAAACCCTAGTCGGCGTCCTCCCCCCGGAGAAGGACTCCATCCCATGCAACTTCCTCCTCCGCCTCCTACGCACCGCCAACATGGTTGGGGTGGAGCCCACGTACCGCGCCGAGCTTGAAAAGAGGATATCGTGGCAGCTGGACCAAGCCTTGTTGAAGGAGCTCATGATACCTTCTTTTAGTCACACGTGCGGTACTTTGCTGGACGTTGAGCTTGTG
This sequence comes from Prunus dulcis, assembly GCF_902201215.1. NCBI lineage: Eukaryota > Viridiplantae > Streptophyta > Magnoliopsida > Rosales > Rosaceae > Prunus > Prunus dulcis. Next base: position 5,621,411 of record NC_047652.1, on the reverse strand, counting down.
ATTAGGTTGGTGAAGAGGTTTGTGAACTTGGATGAGACTGCTAAGAGCGGAGCTGCCATGGTCAAGGTGGCAAAGCTTGTGGATTGTTATCTTGCTGAAGCCGCCATGGATGCATATTTGAGCTTGAATGAGTTTGCGGCGCTTGCTGGAGCTGTGCCTAGCCACGCCCGTGCCATGGATGATGGGTTGTACAGAGCCATTGATACTTATCTCAAAGTAAGGTCTATGGTATTTAATGGATTTAATTGCCTAATTAGTTGACAATTAATTGGGATAAATGTGAATTAATTAGGTAAAAAAATGTTGCAGCATGAGTGTACATATATTTTATTGAAAAGAACATGGTACATGAAGAAGACTTAAACTAAAGCAACAAGCGTAAATCTTATCATGTCGGTCCTGAGGTGAGGACATGGCTGTCTTGTCACCACCAGCAGAGATATCTGAGAGGGGTTTAGGTGGCTTCTCTCATAGGACTAGTAAATTGACATAAATGCCCTTTGTTTTGGGTAGGAAGTGGTCGGCCCTAAAGCTTTCTGCATTTGGTTTTTCTGTCGTTCAGTAGTGAGCGTGAGAAAAAAGGTGCATATTTGTATGATTGAATTATTTTTTTGGTCCAATTGAGGCATCCTACCCCTTACTCAGTATCAAACACTTTTATATTCTAACATTTAGAGCTTTTTAAGTGTAGGAAAAATGTTCTATCACTAAATTGTTCGATATGTTATATTATTGCAAAATTAGAAGGTGGATTCTTATTTAAATGTATGATTTAGACATAACATAACATTTTGTGTTATCAGATTGTAAAAAGAACCCCAATAAATTACTTATGGTATGCAACCTACAGAACTTGGGTTGATGTGAAACATGGATATCTAATTTAACCATTATTCAAAAGTTTAATATATAACTTCCATCGTGGCAGGCACATCCTGGAGTATCCAAGCAAGATCGAAAGAGTCTTTGTAGGCTAATCGACTGTCGAAAGCTCTCCCCAGAGGCATCTCTCCATGCTGCACAAAACGAACGCCTACCTGTCCGGGCAGTGATCCAAGTCCTCTTCTCAGAGCAAAACAAGCTTCACAGGCACATTGATTGGAGTGGCTCGTTCAGTGCCAGCACCAGAAGCCCAAACCCCTTTCTTGACGCCCCATCTTGGTCCCTCTCGAAGCGCGAAATGAATGCGATGCAAATGGAGATAAGGAAATTGAAAGAAGAGGTGCTCAGGCTTCAAAGCCAGTGCAGCTCCATGCAAGTGCAGGCAGAGAGGAAAGAGAAAAAGAAAGCTGGGATTTTCAAGTGGAGTAGGAATTTAGGGATAATGCCTTCGTTTAGGAGTGCGGGTGTGGTGAAGATTAATGAGGGTGGAGATGGGAATGTTGAGTATGGGAAACAAACGCCTATGGATATGAAGACCAGGTTGGTTAGAGCTAGAGCTACTCCAAAGTGGAGAAACTCTTTATCTTAGGGTAGAGGATTGATGGTAATTTTTTTTTTTTTTCCCTTCTTCTTTCTAATGTGTTGTTAAATGTGTTGTGACCTGAGAAGTAATAAAACTGATCAAAGTGATCTCTGATTAATAAGTTCATGTAACACATCTCATTCAACTCCGCTATGAAGGGAGGAAGGATCTGATTTAGGCATTGGATCTTCTGTCAAAGAAGTGTTTTTTGTCCAATTCAGTTCCCTGAATAAAAAATGTAAGGCAATAAGTGACTCCAATTAGAAGTCATTTCTTCCTCACAAGAATTTCAAGGCTAGAATATGTCAAAGTTAACATCTCATAAAGCTTGATGTCAAAATATTACTTTAAAATTTTTACTAAATATTAAATTGCCAGCGAAGCTATCAAATTCAAATTTAACATTTGCATTTAATATCTTCCTTTACAAATGCTAACTATCGTGCAAAGATAACGCTTTCTATCATTGGAGCTAACTCTTATTTATATAAATTTAAATTTCTCATGAAATTGGGGGTTAATAACTTTTTTCTCATCCTAATAACAAGTTGTCCTTGTGAGTAAACACATTTCAAATTTGACTTGTGCACCTCAACTTATTAGGATAACAATATCTTATTCATAAGAGCCAAACTAAAGTTGTTATAGTCAAAGTACATGTGGTGGTGTGTATCTCATCCTTGTTAGACTCGTGCTGCTTTTAAGCTCAGCTTAGTCAGTGACAATTGCAGCTTAACACTTGAAGATAACTTGCATAAAGATACTTTCCTGGTCTGTAATTTGTGTTAGTTTTGCATAAATTGTGGCAGTTTAAGTTAGTTAAACAGACAACAAAAAAGATAATATTTCTTGTCCATTAAAAAAAAAAAAACAGTCCCATTATCCATTAACCGTTAAACCTCATGCAAAACCCTGTGGGAAGACAATGCTCTCGGAGTTCAAAAATGGCAGTTTCAGCTCAAAGCTCTCAAATTCCTCACACCCAACACCTTCCCAATCCTCAATTGCCCAAGACCCACAAGCTCGAAACCCTTTGTTTCTCTCACAAGCTCCAAACCCACCAAATGTCCTTTAGAAAAACCCAAGAAATGACAGTCTGCAGCACCTCCTCTATCTCCACACAGAACCCGAACTCCGATTTGAACGAGCTTTGCCGCCATGGGAACCTTGAAAAAGCTCTGAAGCTCTTGGATTCAATGCAGGAGCTTCAAATTAAAGTGGAAGAAGATGCTTACATTGCTTTGGTTAGGCTGTGTGAGTGGAAGAGAACACACGAGGAAGGTGCTCGTGTGTACTCTTATGCATCGAATTCCACGACCCTTTTGAGTGTTAAGCTTGGTAATGCCTTGTTGAGCATGTTTGTGAGGTTTGGTAATTTGGTTGATGCTTGGTATGTGTTTGGGAGAATGGGGGAGAGGGACGTGTTTTCTTGGAATGTTTTGGTTGGTGGGTATGCGAAAGCTGGGTTCTTTGATGAGGCTTTGAATTTGTATCACAGAATGTTGTGGGTTGGGATTGTGCCTGATGTGTATACATTTCCTTGTGTTCTTAGGACTTGTGGGGGAGTCCCGGACTTGGCGAGGGGAAGGGAGATTCATGTACACGTGATTAGATTTGGCTTTGAGTCGGATGTTGATGTGGTTAATGCTTTGATTACAATGTATGTAAAATGTAGTGCCGTTGGTAGTGCACGGATGTTGTTTGATAGAATGCCTAGGAGGGATAGGATCTCGTGGAATGCTATGATTTCGGGGTATTTTGAAAATGGAGAATTTTTTGAAGGATTGAGATTGTTTCTCATGATGCATGAATCTTCAGTTTATCCGGATTTGATGACTATGACTAGCTTGATATCTGCTTGTGAGCTTCTTGGTGACTGTAAGTTAGGGAGGGAAATCCATGGTTTTGTCATGAGAACAGAGTTTGCGGAGGATGTTTCAGTGTGTAATGCTTTAATTCAGATGTATTCAATCATTGGGCATTTTGAGGAAGCAGAAAAAGTTTTTTCTAGAATGGAATATAAAGATGTGGTGTCATGGACATCGATGATTTCGTGTTATGGTAATAATGCACTGCCTGACAAGGCTGTGGAATCCTACAGAATGATGGAGCGAGAGGGTATCATGCCAGATGAAATAACCATAGCCAGTGTTCTATCTGCTTGCGCTTGTTTAGGGAATTTAGATATGGGTATGAAGCTTCATGAGCTTGCTTACAGAACTGGGTTCATATCATATGTGATAGTTGCCAATACGCTCATTGATATGTATTGTAAGTGTAAATGCGTTGATAAGGCTTTGGAAGTGTTCCATGGCATCCCAGGAAAGAATGTCATATCTTGGACTTCAATCATACTTGGCCTTCGGATCAATAATCGGTGCTTCGAGGCTTTGATTTTCTTTCGGCAAATGAAACTCAGTCTAAAACCAAATTCTGTTACCTTGGTTTCTGTCCTGTCTGCTTGTGCTAGAATAGGAGCTTTGATGTGTGGAAAGGAAATTCATGCCCATGCATTAAGGACTGGTGTAGCATTTGATGGTTATTTACCTAATGCGCTTCTAGACATGTATGTAAGGTGTGGAAGGATGGGATCTGCATGGAACCAGTTTAACTATAACAAAAAGGATGTTGCGGCATGGAATATCCTTCTAACTGGCTATGCACAGAGGGGGCAAGGAAGGCATGCCGTCGAGCTATTTAACCGTATGGTTGAGTCTCATGTAGATCCAGATGAGATCACATTTATTTCATTGTTATGTGCTTGTAGTAGGTCTGGCATGGTTGGCGAAGGTTTGGAGTATTTTAGAAGCATGAAACTTAATTATTCCATCACACCTAATCTCAAGCACTATGCTTGCATTGTTGATCTACTTGGTTGTGCTGGGCAATTGGATGATGCTCACGAGTTTATACGGAAGATGCCTATAAATCCAGATCCAGCTATATGGGGAGCCTTGTTGAATGCATGCATGATCCACAAGCAGGTTGAACTTGGTGAACTTGCAGCTCATCAAATTTTAAAAATGGATACAGAAGGTGTTGGGTATTATGTACTTATCTGTAATTTCTATGCTCAATGCGGTAAGTGGGAAGAAGTTGCAATAGTAAGAAAGATGATGAAGAAAAGGGGCCTGACTGTAGATCCTGGGTGCAGTTGGGTGGAAGTAAAGGGAAAGGTTCATGCTTTCCTAAGTGGTGATAATTTCCACCCTCAAATAAAGGAACTTAATGCAGTTATGGAGGGATTTTATGAGAAAATGAGATCACTGGGATTCAGAGAGCCCGAAAGCAGTCCTACAGATGAAGTTGAAGCTTTTAAAGCTGAGATTTTTTGTGGACACAGTGAGAGACTAGCAGTTGCATTTGGGCTCATTAATACAGCTCCTGGGATGCCAATATGGGTGACTAAGAACCTTTACATGTGCCAAAGCTGCCACAGTACTATCAAATTTATCTCTAAGGTTGTGCGTCGGGAGATTTCTGTAAGAGATACTGAAAAGTTTCACCATTTTAAGGATGGCTCCTGCACTTGTGGGGATGAAGGTTACTAGGGAAGCTCCAATAAATGAGCTGCCGAAGGAATACTTAATCTTAGAGAACGGTGGAGTAGAATTCAGAAATGACAACTTCTGGCTCATGCTAAACATCTAGTAGTGAGGCTGCAGATCGTTGATTATCTCCTTAATTTCAAAGTCTACTTAAATGCTAAGCAAATTGGCAGAACGATGATGTGCAACATATATCACAAGAGAGGAAGTAGCTACTTTTCTGCTCTGTCATTACAATCAACTGGAAAAAAAATGATTGGAATTTGTGAGGCCCTTTCAATAGAAATTTTGTTAGTACTATACTCCGCAGGGCATTGTTATCTCATAACAGTTGTTAGCATGGTGTAATTTTATCATACATGATTTCCTTGTAAAGTAAGTAATCGTTTATAAAATTGTAAATTACAAATACAGTGTCATGTCGGATCTTATCTTTCTCATCATTTTGCAACATAATTTATGCTTTATCACTACTATTTTGGAGCAACCTAATAAGCCTGAAATATACTAGCAGCCTAACAGATAATGTACTTATCTTTGCAATAAGCATAGATTACAAGCTTTGCCCATCTCCGATGGATACGAAGGTTGGAATGGACATGCAATGAATTTATTGGCATGTGAGAGTCCTATATTATTAATATCTCCATGGCCCTGTTTATCTCAAATGCAATAATAATTCTGAACTTGGATTTGTTTTCTGCAGATTTGGTGACTTCAATTCGACTTTCATGTATGGCCTAAAAACTAATTCAACTTCTGGAATTGTGCATGACATACGTAGTTTAACAGATCTATTCCATTTGACAGAGCTCCTGGTAATGTCTAATGTCTCGGTATCAATTCTGGTATTCTTGTTTTTTCATTCAATTCCTTGCAGAGGACATTTGAGATGAGTTTACAAACCAAGATCTTGCAAGAAACTTGAATAGGACCCTTCTTTAAGGAAATGGAGAACACAAATTTTAGCAGAGTGAAAGAAAAGGAAACTGAATATGTCTAGTAAAACAACAAGCTGTTATAGCGTCTCACACAAATCAATCTTATACACAAATCAAAGACAATTAAAGAATAGCCAAGCTTGACACAGTTATTCAAAGCTTAAGGCATGTTGCCTTTGCTTAGACTCTAATGGAAAAAATATATATATACCTAAGAAAAAAATTATAGTAAAAACAATGGAGAAGGAAAAGAATCAATACACATTTCCAATGATACATAAGTGGAACTGAACTTCTGTTCACAATTTCACTGCTTTCTTGATTGTCTTCATGGATGACTTTATAAAGTTGTTTTCTGTAGCATAGCTCTCCTCATCATCACTAGTTACCATGGGCTTCTTTCGCATGCAGTCAACACCCTTTTTCATGCCCAATATTATAGACGGAGACGATGGAATTCGTCGAAAGGCTCTGGCACTCTCAGACCTTGCAAGTTTTCTTTCCTTTCCATTACTCTGATCCCTTCTTTCCTTCCCTTCAAAACTCTTCCTGCTATCAACTCCCCTAACAGGAGTACCCAGTTCATGTGCATTGCCATCCTTCTCTTGGACAATTGACTGCCCCTTTTCATCATTAACCGGCACACCTTTTTTGACAACCGCTTCGGGACGCTTCAGATTCTTGACCTCCTGTGGATACTTCAAATTCATTTTTCTGATTATATCACCAGTTTTGTCTATTTCACTTTCATTTTCATTCTGAGGACCCAACTCTTCTGGAGAACCGTCTAACAGAATTTGAAGCCACTTCTCTACATTCCCCTTCCCACGCTGTTTCCTGCTTTCTTCATCCTCCTCAATATCTGGTTCTCGAAGGACAGGAAATTGAAATTTGTGATTCCTCTCTTCTATTTCCAGTGTCCTCATTTTATTCTCTATTAAGTTCTCATCCTCTAATGCATCAATGTACCTGGCCTTCTCCTCAAGGTTGTCAATAGACAATCGTTTTGTGGGTCTTTTCAGTTCCTCGTTTAGCTCTATTTGCGCATCTTCTTCACTCTGTGATAAAGCAGCATTAGATGCCTTCTGTTCTTCCTCTAGAAACACTCTTAGTTCCTTGTGTAAAACTCTTCTTGGCTTGCTTGCTGGTAGATAAAGAACTGACTTACTTTCTCTCTCCTCAGCTAAGGCATCATCCGTTCTTGATCTCTTCCTTGCTTGTTCCCACTCAGGCCTTATCTGTGTCTCAAGCTCATCTCTTTGTTTGTATTTTTTATGAAGTTCTTTCTCTGAGGCATCACATATTGCCTTTTGCGCCTCAAGTCTTGCCATGAGTGCACTACTTGCAGCCTGGTTCAGTCTCAACTGCTCTTTATAAATGACAGACCTTAAGCCAAAAAGCAAAAAAGGAAAAAGGTCAGTGAAGCAGTTTGAAAAAAAATTATATTAAGAAAAAATGACAAATCTTCTGCAAACAATCTTACTGGTGCATAGCATCTCGAATCATCTTTTCGAGTGTAGTCCTATATGATGATTGTGCCTCTGCTAGCCGCCGGCACTTCTCTGCTCTTCTCCTACGCTTTATCAATGTCAGTTCCAAGTTTTGAATGGTGAGCTTTTCCTCTTCGTTTTTTTGCCTCAATTCATTCACTTCATCATCCAGATTTTGTATCTCTCCCTGCATCTTTGCAGTTTGTTCTCTTTGTTTTAAGGAATCTCTTGCCACGACAATGGCTTGGTATGGGTTTGTAATGAAGTTCGGGTTCTCATTTTCGTTCGAAACAATATGATTCCCTTTTCTTGCAGCTAATACAATCCAAAAAAAAAAAACTTTATAACACCTGTCATTACTATACACATATACAAAAAAATGTTGAGTAGTTGTTATATAAGCACTGACCAATTGGAGGAGAGTATGGCTGTATCTGCTTATTGTAGTCCAGGGATTTCAAAACAGATGAAGAGCCATATGACTCCCTTCGAGATACCACAATGGCAGCCGGAGCTAGGCCCACATGCTCTTTAGATTCCACGTAATGTTGCGGAAAAGAATGAGAATCTACATTCTGTGAAGAATTGAGTTCCTCATTTTCACCGTCAGAGAAGAGAAATGAGAATGCTCTGTGCCTGGCAATGTTGTGAAAGGACACAATTTGTCACAAATCAATGTTTTTGAATAGAAAAGCAACTAAGCATAGAAATATGAAGTAAACCCACCTGAAATCTGAGTTGGAAGAAGCAAATATGGATAAGAACTGGTTCACTGATATACCCAACTGAAAATCCCACCATGGAATGAGAAATTCTAGCATATTATGCTTCTTCTTGCAGGCTTGCCACTGTAGTATCCTCAAATTGCTTGGGACAGTCAATCCTCCCCCTAGATTTTCAGCAAAAGACCACAGGTTACAAATGTGTGTGTGAGAGAGAGAGAGAGAGAGAGAGAGAGAGAGAGAGAAATTAGTGATGAGTCATATACTTGAGCAAGGAAACCAATGATCTATGTCCCAAGCAAGAGGAGAAGCAGAATCAGCATGGTAATACAGAACATTGCCATACGGATCGACTCGAATTACTGCAGGATCAAAGCCAGCATTCCTGAAATTCAACATAAGCAGAAACATTAAGAAAAAGAGTGTCATAATTGAATTCTCCAAGTTTGCTCATGTTGAAAGGTTTATGGAGCAAAATTAACAGGGTTACCCAAGGTGGTTGAGCTGCTTCCACAACAGACTAACAAAAATCTTGGGCCTGGTAGTAGGTTTTGCTTTCGGGTCGATAATGGGAAACATCTGCTCTAAATCTCTTGCTCTCAAATCCTGAAAACCAAATTATATCACAAAAACCAGCATTCACAGAATGAAAAACATTAAAGAAAGCCAATTACTGCAAACACATTTAAAAGCACCCAAAAAAAAAAAAAATTAATGCTGTTAGAACAAAACATGGGGCATCCAAGACATAGTTCAATTTCAATTACCACATTTCAAGTAAATCTGATGACCTTTCATAATTCCAGACAAAAACCCCCAAATTCTGGATGAAACCTATGACAATCCTATAAACGTTTATACGACAGATCTTCCAACCAATTATCAGAGAAACAAATAAATTGAACATAGTAATGTTTAATTCTCTGCACATATAACTTTCCTGAGCTGTCCAGTTTCAAAAACCCAAATCAGCTTATATGCTAAAGCCCAAATTTCAATTTTCTCCCTCTATTTCTTTCACTTTCCAGGGAAGCAAACAGAAAGTTAGAAACGATCATATCTCTTACCTCCTGTTGCTGCAGACAGTAAGGCATGAAAGTGAAAGGAGGGCCATGGCTGTAAGGTCCAGAACTGCGATCACGGCAGAGCTTCGCGTAGGCTTTTGGGTACCCAAGACCATCATCAATTGCCATTTCATCTGCTGTGAATGAGTAATCGAAAGCCATTGTTCTTCACTTGGATGCACGGAACAGAAACAGGGGAAGATATTGGTTTAGCTGAAGATACAAGTTAACGGTCACATTGGTTTTTTGGTGTTTTAAAAAGATTGAAGAGTTTCAAATTTGGGCTGACACGTGAGCAAAACGGTAGGGCGGTGGTGTAACGGCTAGATATGGCCTGGTCCACAGTGATTATGATAATTAAATCTTTATAGCAAAGTCTTGCCCACTTCCATCTATCTTGGATTTTATTTGATGAAAGTATTTTTGGACCTATTTGTTTTGGACATATGAATTTGATAGAAAGCTATCACCAATTCAATAACACAATGTTGATTATAATTCAAAATGGAAGTGGGTGGCAAAAGGAAGAAACAAACAACTTGACTTCGGTTGTATGGGTAAATACACTTAATCGCTCATATAATTGAAAAGAAAATAATTCCAGTCTTCGGTATGAAAATAATTTCAAACAATGCTTCATATTACAAGTAAAAGACTTGTGCTCCTTTAATCATGAACTTTTTTTTTTCCAAGTGATTAGGTGGAATACGTTGAATGGAAAACTTGAGGTTCAATTCTCTTTTTCAAATCAAAAGAAATAAAGAAGCAATCATTTCCTTCATCATTCTAAGTTTGAACAAACAAATAAACACACCCTTAAAAGCCGGCAGAAAGCCCCTTGTGTGCGCATCCAATATAATTGTTCCACAAGGCCCCACAAAAGTAAGGGGCATAGCTACTAGTATTCTTGTAATTAAGTAAAGATTAAAAAAGAGAGTAGGTAATTAAGTCCTTCAATTTGTGATGATATGGCTTATTAGTAAATTACAATGCTCGGATTAAAGTCAATTTTGTTAGTTAACATATTTCACTCAAGAGTTCCTAAGTGTTTTGCCCAAGCATTTGCTATTTTGGTATCTGTATTCAAACAATGTTCTCTAATACATAAATTTCATTTCTCTGGTTAACTTGTAGACCAACGTGATTTACTATTTATCATAGCTAATTCGTTGTTGAAAGTGTTTTTATAAAAAGTTCTTCTACTAGAAGACATGGTATGAATGCCGCGGATCTATGTGGAAGCGTTTTTATAAGAAACACTTCTACTCATGAGAAAAATTATCAGCTATTGATGAATAGTTGATTCTTTGATCCCTGCCAAAGATTGTTGGATGCAACCGGTGTTTCAATTGTCAAAATCTTTTTCTTGCTCACAAAAACGAACTCTATAGCTCATTTGAGCTAATTCTATAATATGATGATTCGAATTGTTCATTTTGTATAACCTCATTTAAGAATTATATCTTTAAGAAAAAAAAAATTCAAATATGATATTGTTAAGTCATTTGCAATGATCGTAATTATTTAAGTGTTTATCAATTTCATAATAAATAAAATTTTTGTAGCCAAATTTTCGTGTGCCTGGATTAGATGACCTGTAAAACTCATCAAGTATGACAAATGGACTCCATTAAAGGAAGATTTGCCAGATCTGACGTACGGACCATGCTTGGTCCAAGAAAGTCAAGAAAAGTGAAAGTGATGGTGAATTTAACCCATGTCTTGGAATCAAAGCTATAACCAAGCAAATAAATAGTTTTACTACCAACACTTCTTTCTCTAAAATTATAAAACATTTACACACATTATCCAAACAACTAAATGAGTAGATATCATCAAAGGGGAATTAATCTTTGGAGTACAACCATATAAATTATAATAATTGAAATCAAGTTCGGCTTTTCTCCCAAAACGTAGTGTTGTTCATCTCTATTGGATGGCCCCTCTTCCTAGTGTTTGTAAAATCAACATTGATGGTAGCAGAATTAATTTCTCTGGTCTTATTGGAATTGGTGGTTTGTTAAGAGACTCTTGTGGGAGTTGGATCAAGGGTTTCTCTGTGAATCTAGGCTATGGTTCCATCATTGAGGCTGGGTTATGGGGGCTTAATATGGCTTGGGATGCTAGTTTTCACATGGTGGAGATTGAGTGTGATGCTACTTTTGCTGTGGCTTTATTAAAAAGTCTTATTGTGTCAACACACCCTCTCTTTAGTATTATCAATTATTGCAAAATGAAGATTCATGAGGATTGGTGCTGCTTTGTGAAGCATATTTTCCATGAACAAAACTGTGCTGCGGATGCCCTGGCTGCGAAAAGTTATGATTTTGGTCCTCGCTTCCATGTGTTTTTGGAGGCTCCGGCTTTTCTTAATGCCATGTTAGCTGTTGATGTTTGAGGTGTTGCTAGACCTCGTCTAGTTTATGTTTAGTTTCTTTTTGGTTTGGGGCTTTAGCCCCCCTCTGTACCAAAATAAAATAAAATAAAAATAAGTTAATTTTCTTTTTCTTAAATTTTATTTTCAAATGCTGTTTTGGCAGCCTAAACGACCTCAAAAGCCCAAAACCCACCATATGTCACGGCTATGCCGTGAGTTTGACTTGTGGCATTGTTCCTTTTTCGAAAAGGTGTCATACGCCCCAATCGGAGCTCAAAAGCCAAATCTATAAATTCCTATTGCGTCCTTTTTCCATTTGTTCTACATAATTCATGTGTGTATTCAACATAAGATGTGTTTGTTAGGATTTATGGTTGTTGATGTACATTTTTTGGGATCAATGTTTGTAGTGTTTTATGGGTTTTGTATATTTTTTATGCTTTAATTTTTTTATTGATATGATAAAATTCATAGCTACACCACTCAAATGGAATCAGAAAATACACAATAAGTAAATGGAAAAGGGAAGAGAAAACAAGATTATAACGCTTGGAATGTGGGAGAGAGTAGAATGTTAGCTGACAGGACCCGCCTCAGAATTCCTCGGAAACTGGGAAGGACCCCGTCTTGTTGCTGACATCACCCCGATACCGAACCCACTTTCTAAAAACCGAGACTCTCTACCAAAATTTTAGCAGAGTCGCCCCTGTAAATTGAACAAACCCAACAAAATTCAACATGCATAACAATCACAAAATAATCCCAACCAGCAGCATGCTTTCAACATTTTACAGTAAACACCAAATGGCCTCTGACCTCACAAATAAAACCTAACATGGACAATAGCAGAGCAGCTACTGAATTTAGTTTACAAGGACAACCAGTTGAGTAAAAAGAAATTACTCGAAGTCTAATATAGTGATGACCAGGATTCGAGGTCTCGAACACGGCTTGAAATTCTCCTCTGAGCGACTACTGTATGAAGGGCGCAAAATAGAAAACATGTGAGTGGACAATTGCATTTAAAACAACATAATAACCCCACCGTGTAAAAATAATAGCCAAAGCATGCAGATTCATAACTCATATTTAATATTCAAAACCCTTAATCTTTGAAACACTTTAAAACCACAAACCACTCAATTCATAAACTTCATCCCCAAAATTATACTGCTCTTCCTAACCTACTACATGTACTCTAATTGGTTTACACTCACACCTATATACAGATATATATATATATACACACAATATACGCATCACACTACCTGGGTACTGGGGAAATAATCCAACCGGGGGATTGTTTGGCTAGCCTGCAGGATTTTCAGGTGCTATCCTGCGTCTAGGGATGAGCGGTCCAACCGGAGGTCGAAACTCCATAGCTCACACGCCTGAAATACCAACGCCACGTGTAGCTCCAATACTAAGTCCTACACACGCAGACTACATCATCACACACCGGAACTACCAACGCCATGTGTGATGATTCCAACCAATGTACATAGTCTTCCCATACGCCGGAACTACCAACGCCACGTATGGGAAGTGTCTCACACGCGGAACTACCAACGCCACGTGTGAGACTAATAATCAAGGGATGGTACTTACATAGTGTAATAATACATCTTCTCTCAACAACCCCACATACTCAAATCCTTCCACAATCTCACATCAACAACCCAAGTACCCCACATATAGACAATATAGATATAGTTTCCCAAAACTCATAAACACCACTGAAAATACTCAAATATGTTGACACCCACAATATATTGCCAAAATGCTATGATAACATCAAATTCCACAATCGAATTTATATTATTTCCCATATACCATTTAAAAACATATGCATAAATCTTTCATCAATAAAATCATGCGTATGATTGAAAACAAAGTCCACTCACAAATAGTCCCAAGCTGCCCGACCCTGAGAGGATCCCTCCTGCTGGGTATGAGTGGTCGAAGCACCTATTTCGAGATACAAACCCTTAATTAATATAAAATCACTTCGAAACGGAAATCACAAATTAAATACTTAAATCCCCAAGTTCCTAGTGCGTGCACGTTGAACGAAGTATTCTAAGGTCCATCTACGCGTTAGGAAATATGTCTTGAAAGTTTGATTAGAAAAGGACGGTTATCGTAAACCACAACTTTAAATTATGAAATCAGAACATCCGGCTCCGATTCACGACCCACGCGCCGTCACACACGCCGCCAGCGCATGGGTGTGAAGAGTAATTTTTGGCGACGGAAAAACTCCACACCACCGCTCACCCTTCCTAGATACTACTCGAGGCAAGGATCACTTTATTCAACTACGGGGAGGTCCAAATCGGATGGCAACTGGCCGGAATTTCACTTTGAAATTTGGCCTAAACCTAGGTTTCAAAATCAGTATCCTAGACAGCAAATCGATCCAAACCTATGCAACAGACAGCTAGAGCTCGGAAAATAGATGAGAAACCATACCTCACCCGTCGGAATTGGTGGTCGAAGGAGAGAGATCGAGCGGTGAGAAATTCTGTCAAAATCGGCTCGTTTTCGATGAATTCCGGCGAGCACAGTGGACAGTGATGGCTAAGACTGGTCGGGAAAGGATGAGAGAGAGGTGGCGGTTCAAACGAGACCGGTCTCGAGGCCGGTCGTTGACTGTGGCGTCGGTGGTAGTCTTGGAGGGTGGCGACTGTGAGAAAAAAGAAGGGGAGGGGGCTGTTCGCGATGGGGAAAGAGTGAGAGAGTGAGAAAGAAAGAAAGAGAAATCAGATTTTTACCCAAACTCTTTTCGAAATATTTACAAGTTTGACATTGAACTTATTTTCTTTGTTGTTTCTTCGTTACAACTCCGATTCAAACCTACTATGTGTCTACGGATTCGTCTTAGCACGACCTACCCAAAAATACCACTCATTGTCCCAAAATCCTTCCATATAAGAAAATGACCAAATTACCCTTACTCTAAGGGTAAATTCGTAATTTCACTTAAATAAATTAAACAATTAATTAAATTTGTAGTCGGGTTGTTACAAATGTTGTTGCAACTCATGGTTGATGCTACATCCCTTGGATGGGGTGATGCTAATGGAATGCTAAGCAAGGCAACTGTAGAAACCAAAATACTCCCGTGGATGGCGTGAGCAGCAGAGTCATATGTGGGATGCCATTAAGGAGACCCCAAGTTTGGATGAACATGCAGGTTATAAAGCGCTTTCTTTGTTGAATACTAACACAAAAAAAGATGCATTTTTGAAAATATCCCTAGAGGAGCACTCAAATTGGATATCCTACAATTTGGAATGAGTGGTTTTTTTGAGAATTTTTGGGAATGACTAGTTTGTTTGGAATGATTGGTTTTTGGGATTGTTTTTTGGTTGATAATGCATCAGGATATTTGGACTATAATTTCTTTATCAAACATTGTTGTTTATGTTTAAATACTCTATTGGTTATTAAATAATTGATGATGAATTCATCAACTTTTTTGCTTTTCTGAATCATTTATTTCTTTTGAAAATCTGAAATTTATTATTAATTGCAATTTGTTATTAGCTCCAATGCATATGTGTGACTTGTAATTTGGTTTTTTTATTTCATGTTGTTTAAAATTTTATGTCATGTTGTTCAACTAACATCAGTGTAATCTTAAGAAAGTTTATTAAAAAATATGTTAAAGAAATTATATAAGTCTGTAATAAAAGCCATACAAATCTTAAGAAAGTTTATTAAAAAATTATATAGAAGTCTTCTGAAAGTCTATCAAGTTCTATGAAATCTGGCATTTAAACAAAATCTTTTTAAACGCTCTAAAATCTTAATTGAATACACCCCTAAATTGCAGAGGTAGGTACTTAAAACGATAAACTTGGGAACCAAACATTTTGAAATTTTTTTGAAAAAATTGGTTTTGGCTTGAACTAGCTAGTTCAATTCTTGATTTTTGTAACTTAAGAACTGAAGTGGACCGGTTATGTGATATCATTATCAGCCCATATATTGATATATCACGGTCTCAACCTCCCTCATATCCCTCACAATCTAACAACCTCCATTCACACCTCCAACGTCGTCATCTTTTTGCAAATCATGTTCATTGCCTTAACGACTCTCTCAAGAGTCGTATTCATTGCCTTAGCCTTGTGCAAATGTCACTAAAAAGAATCGTGTACGACTCCATTTATAACGTCTAGTTAGTTTGGCTTCTTCACTATTATTGTACAATATCTTTGAGGGAAAGACAACAATGCCAGGTACCACATGAACATCAAAACTCTATATCATCTGACAAAAGTGGGGAATAAAATAGATAAAAAAATTTTAAAATTTTTTTATATATACACTAATCAAATTTGAATATCCAATTCCTTGATTAAAAGAAACAAGGATCAAGTAAAGTCTCAATAAAAATTTCCTCTTTTTAATTTATTTTTATTTTTATACAAACGATATTGAAGACAAGGATTTCGAACACAGAATTTTGGAGTGGATAATCACTCTTAACCGTTTGAGCTAAAAACCGCTTGCTTTAAATTTTCATTAGATACATGCTTTTAATAATAATAATTAGAAAGAGGACTAATATATAATTTTTCTTTCTTTTATATCCGAATATTTTTGTTATTATTGTTTTACAGGATTAAGAACTTAATAGTGGCCTAAACCCATTCGTAAACAGGTTATTTTGGTGGCTAATCCTAATCATACTCATTTATTTAGGTATGCCAATAAATTTTTAATAATAAAGTACTCTCAACTTATTCATCACTTTAATGAAATTGGACGGATTCCATCATAGATGCTCGGAACTTCTGCATTTAGAATACGTGCATTTATCTGTATTTTGTGAAATCTATCCGAACCTCCACATTTAGGATCCGTGCATTTACCTGCATTTCGTGAAACTAGTCACTCACAAAAGCCTTAATAGAAGACAGTACGTACTAGTGCAAAGGCAGTGAAAAACTCTCTGATACTTGTAAGTTCTTGTCAAATCGATATCACAAATGCCTTAAGAAGGAAGATTGTGCAAGTGGAGTCTGCCTTTGGAGAGGGACTTCTCTAGTTGCAAATTCTCCACCCATGCAGTGATTAGGAGAGAGATAAAGAGAGGGCGCACCATATCAAGGATAAGGAACCATTTCTCCTCCTTTTGGCCTTTTCTTGAAAATTTATTGCTATAGATTAGCCTAATGACATCCTCAATTAGTGTAGTTGTTTGCTAAGTAACCCGCCGCACAATAACCTTGTAAGGATCATTAGTACTGATTCTATGAAGGCAAATGTTAGTATCTGGTAGCGCGTAAATGAGGCCAAAACTAGATGAAAAATTGTCACGTCATTTAGTAAACAACTTAAGTGAAAGTATGTAGCACTACTCATATTGATCACTTGGTTTAATCTCTTTGTAAGTTAAATTTTGGCTAAAGCAATAGTATTTTTATTTTCTTATGAAAAGTTTTAGTTTTTCTTTTTAATACAAGTGATAATCTATTTCAAATTAATCTAATTTACGAGAAAGTAAATTTGAACTCGAGTGCAAGAGGCAACTCCACATCTGCAGAAAAATTCTACTTTTAGTTCTAAAAATCATATCCGACTTCCAAAGTCCTTGTTATTTAGGATCAAATGAACATAGTAGTAGACTTCCTAGTTCCTAGGATAAAATTCAGCATGCACCACTATTGGACATTTCAAATTTTCATATATATTTAGTTTGCATTGATATTTTGTATACACCACCAAATTAAAGTAACTACACTCATAACACTACTATCTCCCTCCCCTCCCCCTGCCCCCCTCCTCCCCAACTCCACCATGGAAGAAGAAGCCCCCTCACTCTCCACCACAAGCCCTCTCCTCCTCCACGAGCGGTGTCGCCACCACCTCCGCCTCAAAACCACGCTCTGCGCCGAGCTCTCCGGCGCAGTGGGTGACCTCGGCACCTACATCCCCATCATCCTGGCCCTCACCCTCGTCTCCCACCTCGACCTCAGCACCACCCTCATCTTCACCGCCCTCTATAACTTCACCACCGGCCTCCTCTTCGGCATCCCCATGCCCGTCCAGCCCATGAAGTCCATCGCTGCCGTCGCAATCTCCGAGTCCCCCCACCTCTCCCTCCCACAAATCGCCGCCGCTGGTCTGTCCACCGCCGGGGTCCTCCTCCTCCTCGGGGCCACCGGCCTCATGTCCTTCCTCTACCGCTTCCTCCCCTTCCCCGTCGTCCGCGGCGTCCAGCTCTCTCAAGGCCTCTCCTTTGCCTTCACCGCCGTTAAGTACATTCGCTTCAATCAAGACCTCGCCGCCTCCAAATCCACCTCCCCTCGGCCCTGGCTCGGCCTCGATGGCCTCCTCCTCGCGCTCTCTTCCCTTCTCTTCATCGTCCTCGCCACCGGAGCCGGCGACAACGATCACACTCACAATCCCAGCACTGAAAACACAATCAATCGTCGCCGATCACCAAGACTTAATCAACGGCTGAAAGTTTTATCCCAAATTCCTGCAGCTCTCGTAGTTTTCTTATTTGGGCTGATTTTGTGCTTTTTCCGCGACATTTCAATCTTGGGCGATCTCAAATTTGGGCCCTCTAAGATAACCTTGTTGAAGATTACATGGGAAGATTGGAAAATTGGGTTTGTTCGCGGAGCAATTCCCCAAATCCCACTGTCAATCTTAAACTCTGTGATCGCCGTCTGCAAATTATCCGGCGATCTGTTCCCAGACAGGGAGGCGTCAGCGAGGACGGTTTCGATCAGCGTAGGGGTCATGAACTTCGTCGGGTGCTGGTTCGGGGCAATGCCTGTATGCCATGGAGCTGGAGGGCTTGCTGGGCAGTACAGATTTGGAGGGAGGAGCGGGGCTTCGGTTGTGTTTTTGGGGATTGGGAAGTTGGTTTTGGCTCTGCTGTTTGGGAACTCATTTGTGAGTGTTCTGAACCAGTTTCCGATTGGGATTCTTGGGGTGCTCTTGCTTTTTGCTGGGATTGAATTGGCCATGGCTTCGAAAGATATGAATTCAAAGGAAGAGTCTTTTGTGATGTTGGTTTGTGCTGCGGTTTCTTTGACTGGTTCTAGCTCTGCGTTGGGTTTTGGGTGTGGGATTTTGTTGTTTTTGTTGCTCAAATTGAGGGAGTTGGAGTTTTCTAGAGTTGGGTTTCTGAAATCTAGGTCAGAAGAATCATCCAAAGATGATGAAGCTACTAGCTTGATCCCTTGAGGTTTTGGGTTGGCCTGTTTTTGGTTCAAGTTGAAGGTGCTTGCTTGCTTGGTGGTAGTTCGTGCAAACACTGCAATGAGAGTTGGTTGCAGTTTTGGATTTTCCCTCCACAGTGCAAGACCAATAATGGAGCCCTTTTAATTTCCTATGTCATGGAATATATGCACTATAGTTTTTGGGTTTTGTTTCTTCTGGACTTTTTTACAATTACAAGCTAAATGTATTATGTTCTTTATTGTGCAGATATAAAATTACAATGATACAATAAAAAAGAGAAGATGTAATCATGTAAAGCCTATATGAGATATGAGATCAGCATAGCTTTTACATTAGTGCTATTTCTCTTCTCAATCTTGAAAGTGGTTCCAAAACTTGAATCCCTTCTTTAATTATCCACACACAAAAAATCGAAGGTTAATCCGATCTAACACTTAAGCATTTCTGCATGATTTTAGTTGTCATGCGAATTAAATAACCCCGAGTCTCCTAAATTAACTGTGATAGATGTGTTCTAGTGAACAATGGTGCCTAAAAATATTCATAATATTTACGTTATTTTTTTTGTCCTTTTCCTTTTGGTTTGAATTGAATAATATGACATATTGGGGGAACAAGGTGGTCAAGTGTGACAATATGTAAAATTTAGGTGGTTTATTGTAGTATCAAAAGCAACAAATAATTGTTCAAAAGAAATAAAAATAATTAAAGGGTGCTTAATTTCCCACTCATCTTTTGTCTATTTATACTCCTTCTGTTTTAAAAAAAATACTTTTTCCTATAATATACAATTTCCAAAAGAGAAGTGAGAACATATAATTTCCAACAAAAGATTCATCCAAAAGAGGAGTGATAACATGAGGAGTGATAACATACAATTTTCAACAAAAGATTCATCCAAAAGAGGAGTGATAACATACAATTTTCAACAAAAGGAGTGTAAGTGGATAAATGAGGAGTGGGAAAATAAGCTTATGTAATTAAATTGAATTTGTTTAATCTATATATATATATATAAAGCAAAATGCAGAGAATGGTGAAACATTCAAAATACCAGAAAATGCTATTGGTTAATCTAAACATTAAAAATTGAAATTATTAATTAAATGAGGATAATATGGTAAATTCACACTTTTTCATATTAAAAAAAATTAAAATTTAAAGAAAAATTAGATAATGGATCCTATATTTATGGAACACAACTATCCATTATTTTTTTTAATTCTAAAATAAATTTTTTTTTAAAAAGAAAAAAAAGAAAAAAAGGCCTTTCACAAGCGCGGAAGAGCATACGGAGAGGCTAGCAATAGTAAAATAAGAAAGTTTAAAAGGTTAGCAACAAAGTTTGAAACATGAGAAGTACACATTTGAAAACTTGCTACTTGGGTCGGAGAGATCTAGGAGGATTCTAAGGGCCTGTATGGTAACGTTTTTTATAAACATTTTTGTAATACATTTTTGAAAAATGAAAATGAGAAACGAATTTGAATTTTCAAGATCTGAAAATGCCGATAGCTTAATTATAAAACAATTTCAAAAAACAAAAACACTGAAAACATATCGGGTAACATAAACAATGAATGTGTGACTTCTTTCAACTTTTGTTGTATATTATTTTCATTAAAATGCATCATGTAGTCAACTTGTGAGTCATTTTTAAAATTTATTTTGTCTTATCCATGAAAAAAATATATAATTCAACAAATAGAATAAAATTATGTTGTTTAAAATTCTTTTTAAAAAAAAATAAGGCTTATTTTACTGTTGTGCCTTCTGAAACTTCAGTCAAATTTTACTTTGTCCCCCCAAACTTAAAATGACCCACTTTCATCACTTGACCGAGGTTTGGTGATCCACTTTGCCCCTACCGTCAATTCCATCTAAAAGTTTATTAAGTTTGATGACGTGGCATGAGTGTTTTTGTAATTTCGTACACATGGATCATCATCCACCAATTAGATGATTAACGTGGCAAGTGGAGCTCACCTCCACATTAAAAAAAAAAAAAAACTAAAAATTAAATTAAATGAGAAAAAAAAATCAAATAATTAAAAACCCTACCCAGTACACATCCAACCCCTCCCACTCAGATCCCACCATCTCTCTCTCTCTCTCTCTCTCTCTCTCTGTGTCCACACAACACAACCCATATATGAATTTGGCTGTGTCCACATAACACAACCCATATATGAATTTGGGGTGGTTTTTGTTGGGTATATCTAAATCGGATTGGCTTGATTTTTGGGGCTCCTATAGGCTTGAAAGTGCTAATCTGTGAGTGAGAGAGGGAGGAAGGGGGGTTGGGGAAAGGGGCTGGGTTTCAAACAACCCAGATTTGAAGTTGGGTGTTAAGGGTGGTTAGAGATCGAGAGAGGGATGGTTGCGATGGTGGTAGGGTTCGTATCCAGGGCGGGATGTTGCGACGAGTTCGATGTTCTTTATCATTGAATTTGCAACCAACAAAAAAAATGAACTAAAAAATTTAATTTAAAAAAAAAAAAGAGCAAAAGAGAGATGAAGATAGTGTTGGATGCTGGGTGGAAGATCAATGAGAATATGGCTAAGATGGTTGTTGGGTTGTATATTGAACTTGGGATGGTGGTGAAATTGGAGGAGCTACTTGTAGATTTAATGGAGACCAATCAAGTATCAAAAG
>NC_047652.1:5551746-5599934 GCF_902201215.1 Prunus dulcis | reverse complement strand
TTGTTGGGGTTGGCTGTGGGTAAGGATTAATGGTGGATTAGGGGGGTGGGGGGGGTGGGTGGGGGTGGTGTGGGTTGTAAGGGAAGATGGCTGTGGGTGGTGGGTGGGAGGATTGGGGCCGCTGGGGTGATGGGTAGAGCTTTTAATTTTGTGAAAATATTTTTTTCTTATTTTTTTTAACTTTTAATTATTATAATATTTAGTTATATTTTTATCCATGTGGAGAAGGTGGGCTCCACTTGCCACGTCACTTACCTAATTGGTGGATGATGATTCATGTGTACGAAATTACAAAAATACCCATGCCACGTCATCAAAGTTAACAAATTTTTAGATGGAGTTGACTGTAGGGGCAAAATGGGTCACCAAACCTTTGTCAAGGATGAAAGTGGGTCATTTTGAGTTTGGGAGGGCAAAGTGAGATTTGACTGAAGTTTCAGGAGGCACTACAGTAAATAAGCCTTACTAAACAACACTCAGATCTCATAGCTCCCATTCCTTCTTCTTTTTCAGCTTCTGTTTGCAAAGCCACCCAACCCCTTTTAGTTAGTGGTAGATCTAGGATTCTTGGACCAAGGGTTCTCAATGTAAAAGTGTCGAAATTTTTCTACGAAGAAAATAACACTAAAAAAATATATAGAAAAATTGTACTTTCATTCATAATTCATAGAAAAACCAACAATACAAGTTATAATTATCCACGACCAGTTTCCAACCACGAGCTATAACAATTCATATGTTAAATAGAAAACAATGGCGAGCATCTATAATACATGACAATTGAATCTTTGGATATAATAATTCATAAGATACAAGATTGGGTTAGGCACTCTCATAAATTAGTTTTTATCAAACCATTGATGACCTAGTCTAATTCTAAGTACTCCTTGTTTGCAAAAATACTTTTAGACTCCGCTTGGTTCACAGAATAGATTTGAGGGAAAATAACTTCTCATGTTATTTTTTAAGGGATGGAAAATAGAAGATTCATTTCCCATATTTGGTAATGCTGGGAAAGTAACTGAGAGATATTACTTTATTTCCTTTCCCATATTTGTTTTGAGTAGGAATGAAAAACAAAGTTTGTATAATTTTCCAATTATACCTAAATTAAATCAAATAAAAAAATACATTTAATGATATATTGTAACCCCAAGTCATGCGAATTAAATAACCCCAAGTCTCCTAAATGAACTGTGATGGATGTGTTATAGTGAACAATGGTGCCTAAAAAATATAGCATAATAAATGAATATTTACGTTCTTTTTTTTGTCCTTTTCTTTTTGGTTTGCATTGAATAATATGAGATATTGGAGAAAATTAACTGATTATTATAAACAAACGTGGCTTGAGTCTTAAGAATAGCACCATTTCGAACATCTTACAAAGCCTTAAAAACCAAACAAATCTAAAACCTTACTATCCATGAGTCCAAGCTTTTCCTTTTTCTCAGATTTATAACAATAATTCAATATCTAGAATTAACACCACAAAGAGAAGATGCATTTTGTCCACATCAGGAAATAAATTGAAAGAAGCAAACATTTTCAAAGGCAAAAATGAACTTCAGCACAATAGGCCATTTCTATCTCAATGATGTTATTCTGCTTAAGGGATTTTCGAAAATGAATGAGCATTTCAAATGCCAATTCAGAAGAATCAGAATGATAAAGGTAATGGGGTTTTGGAAATTACCTCATCGACTGCATTGTCAAGCAACCTTCTCCATGGCTGCAAACAAGTGATCAGAAAGAGAACAAAGGAAATAAATGCAGAAATAAGAGAAGCAAAGAACAAAGGGTGTATGCGCATATGAGTGAAGGAACATAGGGTGTATGCGCATATGGTTTTTCCATCAATAAAAGCAAAGAACAAATACATATCATAAATTAAGGAACAAATAAAGTACAAATTATAACAAACAGCCAATCCCAATATTACTATAATAATTACTAAAATAAATAAATAAATAAAGAATAACTAATTAACACTAGGAAAACAGAAACCCATATTAAATCAAATTAAAAAAAAAGAATGCATTTAATGATTTATTGTAATTCTAAATTGTTAATGGGGACAAAATGGTCATGAAAAATATTTATTTAATATTGGCTTATTTTCCCAAACTTTTCCAAGAGGAGGGAAAACAAAACCCATGACAGGACCCGATCCTAATTCCACTTTGGAATTCGAGTCGGACCCTGTGCGTGTCCGACACCTGGCGAATGTCGGGCACAAAAGACCTTTTTACCCTTCCGGTTACAACTAAGATTTAAAATTTCCCTGGACTCCTACTGAAAATTCGGCAGAGTCTCCCCTGTAATTTGTTCAAACCCAAAAATTTCCATCTGTCAAACAAGCAATTATATTCACACCCAACTGCCAGAACAAGTAATCAAAACATCCACCAGTTCTGGTTCTCAACTCTAACCAGATATCAGAGCAGTTACTAATATTTACAAGAATTTAAGTGTTTTACAACAAAATCTTACATTTCGTAGGTGGCACGGGAGCTAGGAGAAGGCCCGGTGGTGGATTCCTGTGCACGTCTACTGCCTGGGGGCGCAAAACATTTGAAAGTGTGAGTGGACAAAAATAAGGTTCCAGAAAACAATTTGTGAACATAATAACCCCCACTGTAAGAATAATAGTCATGTAAAGCTGAATATGTAAACTGCACTTGAATTATGCTAAATTCAAAGTATTCACATAAATATGTATATAGATATATGCAGATATAAAACATGTTCAATCTCGAGAGAACTCGCATAAAATCACAGTAATCGACATGCGCATAAAAGCACTGAAATCCCTTTAAAACTACCACCTAGGTGTACCCCTGTAAATCCGTCAATTCCCCTGGCAGGTCTCGGCGACACACAGTCTATCCGAGCCGCAAACTGGCAGGATTCAGGGGACTATAGTCATCCTGATCCGCTGGCAGGTTTCGGTGACACAAAGTCAACTTGAGCCGCAACTGGCAGGATTCAGAGGACCGTAGTCAGCCTGATTCGCAATCTTGGCAGGTCTCGGTGACACAAAGTCAACTCGAGCCGCAAATCCTGGCAGGTCTCGGGACACCAAGTCAATCCGAGCCGCAAATCCTGGCACTCACGGTCCGAGCGTCCCCGAAACTAGTGAGGCAAATGTCAAGTGCACTGACAAAACTGAGGGTAAACTGGATGTCCGTAGACATCGACATAACTGAGGGTAATAACCATAGTTGGGTACATGGTGGTTTAAAATAAAATAATTTAGAAAAGTATGATAAATAACTGTATTTTGGCAAATCTGAAACTAAGCTGCTATTTCCTCTGATATAAATCTCAAACTCTGCTTTTTATATCACTTTAGCATAATCAATTAAGCAGCATATAAATAAGACATTTAACTTCACAAACATGCTAGGAATAATCACCCTGAATAAAACTTATTCAAGAACAAATAATGAAATTCATTTATATAAATCATTTATAAAAGAAAAGTCAACTCACTTCTGGTTCGAGCTAGCTGGACCTCTTGAAGGTCCTTCCTGCGGGTCGGTCTGGCCCCTGGTGCCTGATTAAACCATGAATATTAAATTAATAAAACTGCTCAATAAAAGTATTAAATTAAAACCCTGACCACCGGCTCCTAGAATTGCGTGCACTCACTTTAAAGTAAATCCTAAGCCTACTTTAGCATTTCAGACATTTAAAACGGTCTTAAAAAATTTGAGGTCTCAGTAAGCGATAAACTGCCAGACCGGTCGATCTGGAACCCCTTGGGGTCCACAACCTCCAATGGCTGATCTGGGATTCCCTAAAGGTTCCTCACAGAGACATACCTATATCTTGCTGTTTTGGCCCGAATTGGACGGTTGGATTGGCCACAATCGTGTAATCGCTTAATTTCCAAACTCTAGCCCCAGGGTTCGCGATTTCGGAGTATCTGGGACTCCGATTCGCAATCCGTTGAATCCTACACGGTTCTGAAATTATGTAGAACAACATATCTCAAATTGTGTGCGATCCAACGGTTGGACAGTATTGAACCCGGGAATCGCACAATATGGAAAATCCGTTCGGGGCTCAAACGGAATCCAAATTGAGATCCGCAAAATCCTACGCGCTCGTGACAACACGAGGATCGCAAAAATACACATGGTCACTGCACTACCCTCACCCACGCGCAGCCGCACGCGCCAGCAGCGGTGGGTGTCCAAAGCGATAACATCTCGCCGGAAAAACTCAAAACCAAGGCTCCAAACTCCTATCCTAGGTATAACACCACATTTGGAGGCACTTTTTTTCTTGGACATACCCCAAAATCTGGCCGAAAACGGTCGAAACTCAGCCGAATTTCAATTCACAAGCTGGGCAATCTAAGGCTAAAATTGATGAAAACCTATCCAACCATCAGCTAGAGCATGAAAAATAGGTGAGAATCCATACCTTACTCGACAAAATCGGATGAGAATTGAAGGAGAACGAGAGGTTTGAAAATCGGGCAAAACCGGTCGGATTTCGCTGTTTTCCGGCCAGCTCCGGTCGGCTCGTGGGAGGAGATTGGTCGAGACGTGACGGCGAGGTCGAGGCGGTCCCGTCGGTACCGGCACTGTGGGTCGAGGTGGTCTGTGGCGGCGATTGGAACGGATGGAAGGGAGGCGGCTGGGCGCGCGGGAGGGGAGGAGAGAGAGAGAGAGGAGAGAGAAACTGAGGGGGAAGAGATAAAAATCTGATTTTTGTCCAAATTACCGTTTTGCCTTTCCCGGTCTTTTGACCATATTTTCTTCGTTACAACTCTGATTCGAGTCCACTCCGTGTCTACGGACTCGTTTCGTCGTGCTCTATGCAACGGTGTAAGTGGAATTGTCAAATTCCTTCTCGATCAAAAAGTCAACTTTTTCCCAATTAAATATGGTAAGGGCAAAATCGTCTTTCTACCAGAATAAATTAATAATTAATTAGGGATTTTTGTTTTGGGTTATTACAACCCAAGTTAGGAGGGTGGCTTCACTTTCCCCATTATTTTCTCATAGGCCAGACAACAATTTCCCATGTTTGAATTTACCAAACATGGGAAAACAATTGATTTTCCATTCTCAAGTCTCCTTTCTCATAAACCAAAAAGGGCCTAAAGTAGCCATTAGAGCATCCACAATGATGCTCTCTATTTCTTAGCTAAAATTTAGCTAAAAATATAAGAAAACTATTTTAGGAGCTCTTTAAAAAATTTCACCTCCAACCATACTCTCTAATTTGGAGAGTCATAAATGCTATAATTCTTTTTTGATTGGTCCATCTCTATTAAAAAATAAAATAAAAAATATTTAGCATTAAATAAAGATTTGAAATACTCATTAAATAAAGCAGCATTAAATTATATGGAGCCCCTAGAAATCCTTTCTCTCTCCTCAGATTTAGGAGCTCCTAGAAGATTCCTTATTTTATGTGGTGGATAGAGAACATGATTGGAGTTGCATTTTTACGATTCATTTCTAAAATTTATTTAGGGAGGTGGTTTAGTAAGTACATTGTGAATATTTTTGGGGTCCCCACATCCCTCCGTGACATCTTAAACCCTCGCTGACATCTTACACCCTCGCGCTCCTCAGCTCCACTAAACGGAGTCGAACACCTTCCACTGGGGCATCCATGGCTGGGTAGGTTTTTTTATGCTTTTTATTTTTATTTTTATGTTATTTTTTAAAAGAATTGGTGGGTCCGACAGTGTACACGTCACATCCAGGGGGTTGTTTTGTCGTTGCCCCTAAACCCACCTAAAACCCAATATCATCCTTTGCGGGTTGCTAAACCCAAAATCAAAAGTCGGCATCGTTCGTTCTCCAACACCTCCACGAACCAAAAGCCCCCTTCTTCATCTTCTTCTGCAGTTTCTCAATTCAACATGGCAACCCTATCACAAGCTCAGGCCGTCAAGTCGCTCAACAAATCCCCCGGACGCCGCCGTTTTGTCGTAAGTTTGCTCTTTGTTCTTTTTACTTCAGTTTTCTTTTTAAAGAATTTCATGATGATATTTGGTGGGTTTTTATGTGCAGTTCAAGAGCTTCTCTCAGAGACTAGAAGAAGTTGAAATTGATGTATTCCGAAGCCTTGATAAAGTTAAATCAGAGCCGCAAGCGGGCTCTACGTTTTTCCGGGACTGCCTCGTAGAATGGAGAGTATGTGCCTATTTTTCATAAGATTTTTCTCCAATTTTTAATCTTTGTTGTTTCTTCTTTTCTTGTTTGTGATTGTTGGTGCTGATTTTTGTTGTAGGAATTGAACACGGCTGAGGATTTCATCGCTTTCTATGAGAAAATGACGCCATTGGTCCAAACATTGCCTTTGGTGTTGTTGCATAAGGAAACCATAATCTCAGAACTCCTTTCTAGATTACAGATGAAAGCAAGGTTGTCGCTTGAACCCATTCTCAGGTATGGTAACTTATTTGATGCCAACCCTTTTGAGATATCTGATTGTATCTTTGGAGTTTTTAATTTCTGAGTGGAGCTTTTTTTTGTCATTTTCAAATTATCTATGTTTGTGAGCAGGTTAATTGCAGTCCTGTGTAGAGATCTCCTTGAGGACTTTATCCCGTGAGTTTCCTCAGCCTTTAGAATGAATTTAATTTATAGATGCTGGTGGTTTGTTGTTTTTACTTCCTTAATTGGTCATGATGTCTGTTGGTTATTCGAGACGGCTCTTTCAGTCTCTTGAAGAATTACATCATGACCCTTTGCTCTAGTTGCACGTATTTTTTTTTTCTCACTTGTGTGGGTTTCTGCCAGGTTCTTGCCAAGGATTGCTGACTCTCTAGTGTCTCTCCTCGAATGTGGTGCCGATAGGGAGCCAGAGGCCATTGAGCAGGTCCAATTTTATTTTTGTTTATTTCCTCATTTTTCTTATTGGGGTTTACATGTAATTTTACATTAACTCACAATTTGCGGTGTTTTTGTATGCAGATCTTCACATCTTGGTCATCTATTATGATGTACTTGCAAAAATATCTTGTACAAAAGCTTGTGCATGTTCTAAAGTAAGTACTTGGTATTGATTTTCAGTGTGTCAAAGCAAACTGGAGGCTTTTATTTTATACAAAATAAGCCCCTTTTTAACTTTCAGAGTGGTGATGAGAATATTTATGTGATATATATATGTGTATATAGGGTTACTGTAAAATTGAGATATTATCCAAAAGATTACATCCAAGAATTTATGGCAGAGGGGATGTCATTCTTGCTGAGAAATGCACCTTTTGAGCAGCTTAAAGAAGGTATACCTTGCCATATTTTATATTTCAGTTTTCGCCGTCTGAATTTGTTGACTAGGGGGAAACATAGATTATCTCTAACGAATCCCCTTGAAGCATGCCTTATTTTGAATGTGTTTAGGAATTTTTGTTTCATGGATTCAAAATGATGCAGTTTTCTTTTGTTTTTTAACTGACTCTTCATCTCATGCTTAACGTGGCGACAATTAGCATCTAGATGCTTGTTTGTTTTTTTCCCCATGTATTCTGTCAATGATGGATAATAATGTGTAGTTTCTAATTTGATATGCACTACATCTGAAGGAAGACTGACCTTCTTTATGTCTTTATTAAAATATTTTAATCCAATCACTTGTAGCTGAAGATATAGTTTTAGTTTAGATAACAATAAATTGTTGGCCATATGCGTGTTATGTTGAATTAAGTTTCTTTCACAGGAATTGATAAATTTTCCTCATCATTGAATTGCTGCAGGTGTCAAAAAGGTCATGTTTGAAGTTGTGAAGAAATCAATACCTGTCAGAAAATGTGGAGTCAGTGCTTTACTATATTTTGTCATGCGAGGGACCTCATCAAGGTTCCATTCTAAAGCCGAGCAAGTGTTGCATTTATTGATGGACGACTTGATACTTGGTATTGGTGAAAATTTCAGCAAAGGTAAGCTTATTCAGTCGAAAGCTTGTTGACTGTGCTTTTACCTATAAGTATATCATATTAAAAGGAGTATTTTTACTATATTCATATTTCATACGTGACAATTGTATACTATCACTTAACTATCACTTAAGGTTCATCCGATACTTATCCAAGAGTACTTGAATATGTTGTTGATTTTGGCTTGGCTTAAGTGTGAAGTGCAAATACAAATTAAAGGTTATGAAAGAACGATTGGTTGGTTTAAGAGAAAATTGGTAGTAATTCTAAATTATATGTATGTTCGTGTTTACCTTTTCATTTGTTTATTTGTCAAATAATTGCAACCATGCATTTTAGGAGTCCACAAATTGTATTAGATTTTGTGGTGAGATGCATGATCCTCCTCTAGTAGTTGATAATTTTGGATTTTCCTGGATTCTCTACTGTTAAGTGAATCCAAAGGTGCTCAGTCTATTGAATGTATTGTTATCTCTTTAATTTGTATTTGATGTAGAATGCATTGATTTGTTAAATGAAATATTAGTGATTGATCTTATTGCAGTAAGTAATATTTTTGGGAGTTCTATTGATTTTGTTTCTCTCTCTCTCTCTCTCTCTCTCAATGCTGCAGGTTCAGACACTGTTGTTGAAGTCTTAATTTCTGCATTACAAAGATTATGTGATGACTTGGACTCCAAGGAGTTGAACTTAATGTTCAATATCTTATATCAGGAAATAACTGACTGTGTGATTAATGGAGGTGTTGAACGTTTAAGCCGCCTGTTGTTATTGCTTGTTTCTACCATTCAAGTTAAGAATGGCCAAAGGGTTTACGGTGAGTGATGGTGTTTTTGTTTTCTGATTCGTTTATTTTACTATTAAGCATTCATTTCTTTTGTAATGATGTGTTTGTCTGCTCCTTGTGCTACCAACTGTAACATTTGACAGATTACCAACAAATGCTTGAAATTGTGGGTTTGCTTGTGCGGACATTTATCATGCCTTCTGGCATTACAATGGCAAAGGAACATTCATCTGATGTTGTGGATAAGGTTTTGCAGTTAATGCTCAGTATTCTTAGTGGACTGCACAGTTACAATGATATGTCAACCATATCTAGTTGTTCATTGCAATGGGCTCCTGTATTTGATCTAAAGAACTTAAGGTGCTGCCTTGAACGAAATCCTTGTGCTTCTGATGTTTTTTTTTTGTTTTTTGTTTTTTTCTTCTGGATTAGCTTGTTTGACATAGTTTAGTCCTGCTGTTACAGTTTGTTAGGTTTTATTCGACAACTATTACAAAAGGATGTTTGCGTGCTAGATATCTTTAGAGTTAACATTTTAAGGTAAGATCAATTTTTTTTTTTCCTAGAGTGTTTCTGTATTATTATCTATTATGTGGCTTTTAACCTTTTCAATTGAAATTTCAGGGCCATGAATGATTTAATAGAAACTTCACAGGAAGATGTAATTTATTTGTTACTCACCTTCAGTGAAAAACTACAAATGGAAACCCAAAGCCTGACCTTCTTAGATAGAACACGTGAAGGAGTTCCAAGGATTCAAGGTTTTATGCGTGGGGCTATCAGCAATTGGGTTGGGGTTTTAAAGGGTATTGTAAATGGGGATTCATCATCCACTTTAATTCATGAAGCTGACTTGGCCCTGCTGTGGGGAGTCATTAACTGCTTTCCACAAATAGCAGAATCCGAAGAAGATTTTTCGCTGTTGATGGATTTGATGGATGCAGATGATCAAATTCTGATGATTGAAGCTGGTACACTACCTCATCTTTTGTAATTTAACCTATGGTTTCTTTGCTTGATAATTTTTTGATGCCATGTTGCTTTATGTTTAGAAAAACTTGTAGACATATATATATGCAACATTAACCTATGATTTCACCACATTTTAAAATCTGTAGCAGGATCTCTATTCTGGCGGTTAATTAGAATGCTTGCATTGTTATATGTATCAGTGTTTTCTTATTTTCACCACATTTTTTTTGTCTGAATGAATATGATATTTTGAACTGTTGGACTGGCTGAGTCAAATATGTTTTTGTAGTATTTATTGAAGGTTTTCAGATATGACTGGACCATTTTCTCGGGCTTGACTTTTTTTTTCATATGGTACTCTTGCAGACAATATTGCAGGTTTTCCTAAACACACTTGGGAGAGCCTAATTGGTGCTACCTTAAATTCCTATTACAAACTTACTCGTGGTAAAAAATCTGAGCTTGACGAAACAAGCAGATTTTTGCATCTTGGAAATAGACACAAATCATGTCCACAAGTGTTGGTTGCTGTTGCTGATTTTTTGGATTCCGTGTATGGGTATGAATATTCGTGTAATGTAGATTTTCCCCCTTTTTAGAGTTAATTGTGTATAAAACCATGCGTTCACATAACCTCCTCCTATTTCAAATATTAGGCCTATTATGGAAGGAGACACCAAGTCTAGAACTTATCATCCAGAACTACAAGCAGATAAAGCCATAGATGCTTTGGACATATTTGCTGATAATTTGTTCCACTCAGACAGAGGGATTCGTGCTTCAACTCTTAGAATATTGTGCCACTATGAAACTCTAAATTGCAATATTTGCACAGAGGATGAGCCAGTTGCGAAGAAAATGAGAACCGAAGTTTCTCCTACTTGTCATGTGGATAATCAAGGCTTTAATGTATGCTTCTGTTTCTTCATGTTATGCTTGTTAGAAGTTAATATTCTATATATGAAATTCCATACTGATTTTGGTTCAAATATCAGGTTCTTCCACTCCTCCTCTCAATCGAGTCAACTCCGCTTTCAATTTCTACCAGTAGGAAAGTTACTCTATTGATTTCTAGAATACAGATGGGCCTCTCCGCTGGAAGAATAGCTGAAGCTTATCTGCCCCTTATTTTGAATGGGATGATTGGTATCTTCCATAACCGGTTTAGTTATCTTTGGAATCCTACATCAGAGTGTCTTGCAGTTCTGATTAGCCAAAATACTGGACTTGTATGGGAGAGATTTGTTCATTATTTTGAACAATGCCTATCGAGATTTCAAGTGTCTTTTGAGCAAGTTGATGAAGTAAATTCTAAGTTGACTAACAAGTCAAGTGGTATGTCACAACTTGATTCTTTCTGTTATGTTGTATTAACCACAATGAATATCTGGACTCTAATTATCCTATGGTCATTTTGTTAGGCTTCTTCCTGGGTTGGTTTTCACCTT
This sequence comes from Prunus dulcis, assembly GCF_902201215.1. Taxonomy (NCBI): domain Eukaryota; kingdom Viridiplantae; phylum Streptophyta; class Magnoliopsida; order Rosales; family Rosaceae; genus Prunus; species Prunus dulcis. Next base: position 5,588,818 of record NC_047652.1, on the reverse strand, counting down.
TCTTTCAGGAAATTCTCTTTGTCTAGGATAAAAAAAGGGAAGGTTTTTTTGATACTAATAAGTGGGTTGTGCGATATTGATAAGAATCTACTTCATTTTTTTTTCTTTTTTGAGTAATATTGGACCTTTGAAGTTTTCTTTTATATTGGTTGGACTTGGACATGATCCCTTTGGATAGCTAGCATAGTTCCACATTGCAGGGGTAGTTTTGGGCTTTATGGTATATGAGCACCCTTTCTTTATAAACTGGTTATCCTGGATCAGTTCTACCCATGTGTTAACATGGTATGCACAGGAAAGTTGGGCTGGGTTGTCTCTCCCCTCATTTGGAGGTGGATAGCTGACTAGCCTTGGCACTTAGGGGGAGTGTTGGAATAGTCTTACATTGCCTAGGTATATTTAAGATATTTATTGTGCAGTGTATAAACACATGGACACACTTTTGTAATCGGTTTTCAAGGATGCCTTCTGTCCATCAGTTTCTCATATGTATATATATATATATTAAATGTGAATACACTCTCGCTGAATGGCTACAAAGTTGTTCTCTTGGATGCTCAGTCTTATACTGTGTCTGTTTTGCAGATTTGGTTGAAGGCTTTAATTTGTGTATTACTTCCAAGTCTGATAGTACGCCTTCTGCAGCAGTATTATCTTCTTTGCTTCAGTCTTTACAAAGAATTCCAACTATAATTGAATCTAAGTCTCGTCAGATTCTACCTTTGTTTTTAAAGTTTCTGGGCTACAATTGCAAAGACTTTAAAAGGTGATTGTCAGTTGGCATTATATTTGTTACTGAATACTTGTTCTTGGGTATTTTGAACTTTGTACAGCCCTTAGTCAAAATATTTTTGTGGGCTCATTTGCCTTTATTTTGTGACTGCAGCATCGGGTCTTTCAATCCGAGTGTTTGTAAAGGCAAAGAGTGGAAAGGTGTCCTCAAAGAATGGTTAAACCTGCTGAAACTGATGCACAACCTTAAGTCCTTCTATCAGAATCAGTTTCTTAAAGAGGTCTTACAAAATAGGTTGGTGCAAATTTCATATATATAATTTCCAATTTTTGACCCTTTATTTGACGGATTAATTTTCTCCTGGGTGCCAGGCTTTTGGATGAAAATGATGCTGAAATACAGACAAAGGTTCTTGATTGCCTGTTAATCTGGAAAGATGATTTCCTGCTCCCATATAGTCAACAATTGAAAAACCTAGTCAGCTTCCATAATTTGAGAGAAGAATTAACAACATGGAGTTTATCCAGAGAGTCTAATCTAATTGAAGAAGAACACAGACCTGACCTTGTGCCTATGGTTATCCGTCTTCTGATGCCCAAAGTTCGCAAATTGAAGAAACATGCTTCTCAGAAGGTATGTTCAGTTTTAACTTTTGATATCGTTTATCTTAATCATTCTTGGACCTGTGGTTCTCAAAAATATGTTCTATTATGTTTACATACGTGTATATATTTGTATAATGTATCATATGTAGAAGATCTTCTATAAAAGAGGTTCTGCATAGAAGGGGCCGTGTGTGGTTGTACACAGGCCTTTTTGACGAAGAAGGGGAAGCTCCTAGGGAAGCAAATCCCTTCATCATAATTAAATGATCAGTTCACACCTTGTGGGTCTCTCGAGGATAATCTTGTGTATGATTAGATCAATATTAGGATTGAACGAATTGATTTGTTAGTAAAACTTAAACAACACTTAGCACCTAACTTCACAAAAATTTAGTTTATTCCTTTTGGCTTAGCTATGGTGTGTCTGAGACAGGGCCGCTGAAAGGGTCTCATACTCTTGCATAATTCCTTCAAGCTTAGGTGTAACTTAAAAGATTATGGTAGGTTTGATCTGAATGTGCAAGAGGAATGAATAAACAAATAAGTATCATCAGTGATATACCTACAAGGCAACAAAACCTCTCAAACATCTAAATGTGAGACCACCATCAGTTCATTTCCATAGTTTCCATTGGAGGGATGTATGTGGTGTTTAGAATGCTAGGGAAGTTAGATGAGTGTGTAACTTGGGCGTCAATATTTCAAAAGCCTCTTGGTTGAGAATAGTTCAGAACCAGGGTAAAAGAATATATTGTGGGAAAGATAAACATACCCTTGATAAACAAGATTGCTGGTATGAATTTTAAGAACTTATGGGCAGATAATTGAAAAATATGTTATGAGGTTGTCATGTACCTTAAGGACTAAGGGTCCAACTTTCTTTTGATTGGCCTGGGATCAAACTGCACTAGATGAGTATTTTATGTAATTTCATAAACCCACACTAGCACGCACATGTACACACACAAAAGAAGTATTTGCATATTTGTACTCAAATTTCATGGCCATGGGTACATAAACTGTTTTCCCCCTTGACATGTCTTATTTTTGTTATAATTGTATTATTTTATGAATTATATGTTTAATTGATGCGTTATGGGTTGATTTTACATTCCCAAATGCTTCACTAGAATACGTGTTCATTCGTTTCGGTTTATTTTATTGATAATTCCATAAATTTGGAATGCCAATATATCCAGCATTTTGCATCATTATTGCAGTTTAAATGTATGACACACTTTTTATATCTCTCTGTATTTTTTTCTGCATCAGCTTTCAAGAGTAAATCATCGGAAGGCAGTTCTTGGTTTCATAGCTCAAGTTGAAGTTGAAAAGCTTCCTCTTTTCTTTGTGCTGTTAATAAAGCCCTTGCAAATTGTTTCAATGGGAAGTGACGGTGCTGCAAGCTGGTTTTGGACCTTGCCAAACAGTTCTTTGGCTGAATTTCAAGCATTGGATTTCTTAAAATATTTCACTTTGAGCAATATATCAGCCCTATCTTGGAAGAAAAGATCTGGTTTTCTTCATGTGATTGAAGATATCCTTGGAGTTTTTGATGCATCTCATGTTGGCCCCTTTCTTGATTTTCTAATGGGGTGTGTCGTTCGAATATTAGGAAGCTGCAGTTTAAGTCTTGATGTGGCAAAAGGCAATGGATCTTCGGTTGAAAATTATCCAGATGTGGACCTTACTTTGCTTGGAAAAGACAGTGCAGTGGAAAATAATGTTTTGGTAATACTTCATTTGTCTATTTACTTTTAGAAGAAACAAACACTTTATTAAATAATAGTTAGTGAATTACAGAGTGTGTCTGGTCACGGACAAGATGTCCACCATCTTGACAGTAAATTGAGTTACATGGCATATGAAACATAATTTCTTTTGGCTGTAAATTGAGTTAACAATTAGTTAACAATTTCTTTGTAATTTACTGAGCAATTTATGGTCTATGTGCAGATCTCCACAACTTTGAGGCAGTTAAAGGATTTGAGGTCTTTATGTCTGAAAATTGTATCCTTTGTTCTCAATAAGTATGAAGATCATGAATTTAGTTGTGAGTTCTGGGACTTATTCTTCATGTCATGCAAGCCTTTAATTGATGGTTTCAAGCAGGAAGGACCCAGCGGCCAGAAACCTAGTTCACTATTCTCTTGTTTTCTTGCTCTGTCTAGAAGCCAAAAACTTGTACCACTACTGTATAGGGAACAAAAACTTGTTCCTGATATACTCTCAATTCTAACCGTCACATCAGCATCTGAAGCTATTATATCTTGTGTTCTTAAGTTTGTCGAGAACCTTTTGAATCTTGATCACGAGTTGGATGATGAAGATAGTGCTGTAAAAAGAGTTATACTCCCGAACCTTGAAGCACTTATTGATAGCCTGCATAGTCTTTTTCACAGTAATAATGCTGCCAAGAGGTAATAATGGGGTCATTTTCTGTGTACACGGACACACATAAGCAAAACTACAAACAAGTGGTGCCTCTTCCATGATGTGCTTGCTATGAGACGTTTTACTTTATTTGAGTATATCTGCAGAGAATTCCTTTGAAGTATTTGCTTTTCTTGCATTGAACTCTACCTTCTTGGTGTTTCTTTTCCCCCTTGTGTGACACAATTGATGCTTTTGTGCGGCTTACAGGAATACATTTCGAAATCCACCCTAGTTTTGAGCATTTAGAAGTATCTATGCTAGTTATAGGCAGCCGACTTGCTATTTTTCGTTAATGCTTATAACATCTTAAGAGTTAAGACTCTCATCATTACATTAACTCTACAATGTGTGATTGTTGCATGTATTTGTTTCTATGTTCAGTTAAGCTTATGAATTTTTTTTGGCTTATTTACTGTTTCACCCCCCCAGAACTCGAGCTCGCTCTCACTTAACCACCCGGAACTCAAATTTCCTCACTTTACCCCTCATTCTCCCACTCCGTCTCAAATGTTACCCTCTCCCCTCAGCGCCATCTCATTTTCCCGTTAAATGACCTCTCTCTCTCTCTCTCTCTCTCTCTCTCTCGCTATGCCTCTCTCACCCCTCCCCAGCCCAACCCCTATCACACCCCCTCCCCATCCCCTCCCCATCCCCTCCCCATCCCCTCCCCAGACCCAACCCCTAGCGCACCTTCATCGCACCCCACCCCACCCCTTCTCTCCCTATGCCTCTATCTCTCTCGCTCTCACTCTCACTCTCTCTGCCTCTCTCTTTCCCCCCTCTACCCTCCCCAGACCCAACCCCCACCCTAGACCTAACCCTCTATGGAATTACTCAACACACGCAAACCACAACCACTCAAATCTTTAAAAAAAATCTCCTCGACAGCCACTCCACATAGAGAGAGAGAGTGGGAGAAAGAGGCACAAAGAAAGAAGATGGGCGGGGTGGGGTACGATGGGGGTTGGGGAGGGGAGAGGAGAGAGAGGCAGAGAGAGAGAAGAGCGCGGCAGAGGGAGAGGAGGGGTGGGTTGCGATGGAGGTGCACTGGGGGTTGGGTTTGGGGAGAGAGAGAGAGAGAGAGAGAGAGAGAAGATAGAGGGGCTAAAATTACTAGAATGCCCATGCCACCTCAGCTCATTTAACGGTTTTATGGACGGAAGTGGTAAAGTGGGAAAATTTCAACAATTTTACGGATTCATGGGGTAAAGTGAGGAAATTTGAGTTCCGGGTGGTTAAGTGAGAGCGAGTTCGAGTTCCAGGGAGTGAAACAGTAAATAAGCCAATTTTTTTTTAAAAAATATTAAGGACATAGCAATTTGGAAACTTGAATAACATTGTTTTATTGTTAAATGAATATCCATGAAATAGATTGTAGGTTGAGTACAAATTATGAGTCCCATTATACAATGTGCTTGAAACTTTTAACATACGGTTCGATATGCGGAATCCTATGCTTTCTTCTGATAACCAAACGGACTATCTTTTCAAATAGTTTGTTTCACTTTCGTTTACTGGATGGAGTTTTTGGGATCCTGTTTTCAGACAGATGTCTTTTCTGTGATGCTAAGTTGGCTACCACCATGTGTTATCTGTTAGTTTCTTTATTAGTATTAAGATGAAGGTAGATTAAGAATAGTAGCATTCCCCAGCGTTCATTATGAATATTTATTGAATGTCCATGAGATAAACTTTGTTGATCATTTCTTATCATTAAGCATGATGATTGACGAATCTTCTTGTTTATGCCGACCTTGATAGGATTGACAGCCTTGGCCTCCATTTTTCTGATTTCCGTATTAACCTTGAACTACATTTCTCATCTATATTCTGCACTGATAATTTCCTGTTTTAAGTATTTTGTGGAAAAGAAAGGATGTCATCTTATATGCCATGTTTGTCACATGCGATTTTACTGCCAGGAAATTGTTTAAACACCCAGGAGACGCAGAAACAAGAATTTTCAAATTTTTACCGAAGTATATAAAAAGTGCAGTGCCAGCCAGGAAATTTGTGGATATATTGCTTCCAGTTTTAGCAAATGGAACTCAAAATTCAGGTAATTATATCTTGAAAAATCTCAGCTTTCGTACTTAATGAAGGATTTCCACCTCAGATACTTAAAGTCTTCTGTTTACTTTGCAGATTTTTGTTTTGAATTGGTGCAAGTAATTTGTGATATTGTTCCAGTATTGGGGAGTGAGATTACAAATAAAATTCTGAATGCAGTATCTCCCCTACTTACTTCTACTGATCTAGATAAGCGTGTTTTTATCTGTGATCTTCTGGATGCTGTTGCTAGAGTAGACCCTTCTGTTCACTTTGTGGTACTGTGTGAACCCCTCTTTATCCCTCTTTTATTAGAATTTCATTGGCTTTGTAATTTTAAATTTTGTCATTATTTTCTCGTAACTCTTCAAAGGAATGCAGGCAAAACTTGTCCAGGACTTGAATGCAACCTCTAATACAGAATTGGGTAGCCTGGATTATGACAATGTTGTCAATGCTTATGAAAAGATCAGTGTTGATATATTCTATACAATTCGAGAGGATCATGCATTGGTCATTTTGTCTCATTGTGTCTATGACATGTCATCTGAAGAATTAATCTTGAGGCACAGTGCTTACAAGTCATTGCGTTCATTTGTTGAATTTGCTGCCCTAATACTTGGCCAAGTGGTGAGCAACCACTGTGAAATGCCTGATATGCCTGACAAGATGTTGGCCTCTGATAATTGTTATTGGACAAGAGCATGCATTCAGAGAATAACAAGCAAGTTTCTTTTGAACCATATGGGTAATGCTTTGAAGAGAGGAACTTCTATTAAAAAGGTAATAAGTTTGTTCTTATCTTCCTGCAGGACTGACGGTATATCAATGCCAATTTAACACGAAGTCAAATCTGAACTATCACACAACCTCCTGTAAATACATTAACAGACCATGCATGTGTAACTAGAACTTTTCAAAGAGTCAGTGCCGATCTAATGTAGGACAAATGTTGCGCAATGTGTTAAAAATTCATTGCAATAATAATGCCTAAGTTAATGGCCAAAAAAAAAAAAAGCCTAAATTACTGGCCAAAAAATTTTTTTATCTGATTTGTTGCAACTCCAAGATACACTTCTTTCTATACTTCACCCTCTTTATGATTGACTGGTGTGGTTTCAGGAATGGGTTGATTTACTAAGAGAAATGGTGTTAAAACTCCCAGAAGTGGCAAATCTGGGTTCATTGAAGGCTCTTTGTGATGAAGATGCTGAAATTGATTTTTTCAACAATATCGTTCACTTACAGGTGAAGTTTTGCATCATGTTATATTCTTTTTAAAACATGTTATATTCCTAATTAAAACATATCTGTGGTCATTTTTTCTTAATTAAAACATGTTATATTCTTTTTAAAAATCAATTGCTGATCAATTCAGAGGAAATGTTTGTCTTGAAAAGGAGTGATGAGTCTCCTCACATATTTACTTTTCTTTGTGCAGAAACATAGGAGAGCAAGGGCTTTGTCACGCTTTAGGAATGTTATCAACGCCAGCTATATGCCAGAGGTTATTTTTGTCTCTGTTTTTATTACCTCAAAAATTAATTTGGTGATTTGTTTCACTTCTCAGAGTTTTCAACCGAGTCACTAAAATCTACTTTGCTGATATCACATCCAGGGCATCACAAAGAAAGTGTTTGTACCCCTCTTTTTCAATATGTTGCTGGAGGAGCATGAAGGAAAAGGAGAACATGTAAAAAATGTCTGCATAGAGGCCCTTGCTTCAATTTCCAGTCACATGGAATGGAATTCATACTACTCATTATTGATGAGATGCTTTAATGAGATGATCAAGAATCCTAATAAACAAAAGCTCCTTCTGAGGCTCATCTGTTCTATCTTGGACCAGTTTCACTTTTCAGATGCCAACGACTCTTTGGATAATGTTTCCAACACAGGGACCACTGATTCTGGCACGTCAATCTTGCGTAGATGTAGTAGTTCTGTTTCGGCAAATGAAATACAGACATGCCTTCAAAAAGTTGTGCTTCCTAAGATACATAAGTTACTGAGTGATTCTGAGAAGGTCAATGCTAACATCAATCTTGCTGCACTGAGAGTATTAAGGTTGCTACCGGGAGATGTAATGGACTCACAGCTTCCTAGCATTGTTCATCGAATTTCAAATTTTTTGAAGAATCGATTAGAAAGCATCCGTGAAGAAGCTAGGTCCGCTTTGGCCGCTTGTTTGAAGGAGCTGGGGCTGGAATACTTACATTTTATAGTCAAGGTTTTGCGAAGTACATTGAAACGGGGATATGAGTTACATGTGTTGGGATACACACTGAACTTTATTTTGTCAAAGTTTCTTGTAACTCCAATTAGTGGGAAATTGGACTACTGTTTGGAAGATCTCCTTTATATTGTACAGAACGACATTCTTGGAGATGTTGCTGAGGAAAAAGATGTTGAAAAGATTGCTTCCAAGATGAAAGAAACTAAGAAGCAGAAGTCTTTTGAAACCCTGAGATTGATTGCTCAAAGCATAACATTCAAAAGCCACGCCTTGAAACTTCTATCCCCTGTTACTGCTCAATTTGAGAAACATTTGACACCAAAAACCAAGACAAAATTGGAAAGTATGTTAACTCACATAGCGGCTGGTATTGAATACAATCCAACTGTTGATCAGACTGACCTATTTATATTTGTATATGGTCTGATTGAAGATGGAATAAATGAAGAAAATGGCCAGGGTGAGAATTTGTTTATTACACGGTTAAATGGACGCCGTCGAAATGATATGACTGGAAAAGCTGTTTCGTCAGGCTGTGTTGCAGGTGCTAAATCAGTATGTTCACATCTTATTTCAGTGTTTGCTCTTGGGATATTTCAGAAGCGCATAAAGAATTTGAAATTAAGAAATAACGATGCACAAATATTGTCAATGTTAGATCCGTTCGTCTTACTGTTAGGGAAGTGTTTGAACTCCAAGTATGAAGATGTTGTATCTGCATCACTTAGATGCCTCACCCCACTTGTCAGGTTGCCTTTGCCTGCCATCGAATCTCAGGCAGATAATATTAAAGTCGCACTGTTTGATATTGCTGAAAGTTCAGTTAATACTGGCAGCTCTCTAATGCAGTCATGTCTGAGGTTGTTGACTGTACTTTTGCGCGGCACCAAAATCACTCTGTCATCTGATCAGCTACATCTGTTGATTCAGCTTCCACTGTTTGTTGATCTTGAGAAGAATCCCTCCTTTGTTGCTCTTTCACTTCTAAAGGCAATTGTTAACCGCAAGCTAGTTGTTCCCGAGATATATGATCTTGTAACTAGAGTTGCAGAATTGATGGTAACAAGCCAAGTAGAACCAATTCGTCACAAATGTAGCAAGATTTTATTGCAATTCTTACTTGATTATCGTCTCTCTGAAAAACGCTTGCAACAGCATTTAGATTTTCTACTGTCAAATCTGAGGTGAGTGCCTAGTAGTGCCTTTGAAAACTTTGTCTTTCCTTATTGTTTTGTTTAATGATGGCTTGACTCTTTTCACAGGTATGAGCATTCGAGTGGAAGAAAATCCGTGCTTGACATGCTCCACACAATTATTGTTAAATTTCCAAAAGGCGTTATAGATGAGCAATCCCAGACTTTTTTTGTCCATTTGGTGGTTTGCTTGTCTAATGATCAAGATAATGAAGTTCGTTCCTTGGCTGGTGCAGCTATAAAATGTCTCACCGGCTATATAAGCCTACATTCATTTCGTTCCATTCTTGAGTACAGCCTATCTTGGTATTTGGGTGCAAAGCAACAACTGTGGAGTGCTGCAGCACAGGTAAATTTTTTTCATTTTTTTCTCAAATTTAAAGTTATTTAGCCTTCTTATTTGAATGATGTGATTTCTTACTCTTCTTCCATGTACTGTGTCATGATTATAGTTCTCCACCAATTGTAGAGAAGAATTAGCTTTCAAGAATATCACAATTTAGGTATATGTAAGGTTGTTATCTAGACAAAAAGTAATCTTGGAAGTTGACTGAATTTTATATGTATTTTTTTAAGAACTTTTTCAGTATGCTAATGTTATTAGCACTTTTAAATGAATGTGGTTGGTGTGCTGGGGGAGTCAACTGATACAATATGCCCAATGCTCTATGCCATATATCCCAAAGCTCTCTCAAATTTTGTCATCTGGAGTTTGTTAAATAAGAAAAGAATGTGGAGATAAAGTCACTTTGCCTGAAGTTTCATATCTGGAGTGCATACTGTATGTCAGAAAGCATGTGGTCTTAATGGGTGATGCATGTGTTTTCCTGAGTGTTGTGGGATCTGATTAATGTCTACAAAAATTGGATCTGCATTGTTCTTTGCCTCTGTTTGTGCTGTCTCATGTTTTAGTGTCAAACCTTGTAATCCTAATTTTGAGGATATTATCATAGTTGTTTTCCAAATCCTTTATACCGACTCTGCTTGTGGTTCATTCACATTTCTCTTGGTTAATGTCTTATGTCTATTTGATAGGTTTTGGGATTACTGGTTGAAGTCATGGAGAAAGGATTTCACAAGCATATCAACAAAATATTGCCAGTTGAAGTCATGGAGAAAGAATTTCATAAGCATATCAACAGAATATTACCAGTGACTAAATGTATCTTACAGTCTACCATCAATGCAGTCACTGATGGGAAACTAGATTTTTCTAATGAAACTAACATTCCTTTATGGAAGGAGGCTTATTATTCGTTAGTGATGCTGGAGAAAATGCTGCATCAGTTCCAGGGTCTATGCTTTGATAGGGATCTTGAGGTATGTCGTTAGTTAACACATCATAAAACATTGCAATGACTTGTGGTATTTCAAAAATCCCTCAAACGAATTGAAACTTTATAATATAGTAATTTAGAAATAGGTAGTCCAGAAGTTCTATATGTCAAATATGCCATCCTTCATCATAAAATATTAGAAAAGATGATCATAATAGATAAACTTATATTCATAATCTGGGCATTGAAGATGTTCTAATCACTTTTTCTCTGTTGTAACTGTTCCATTCTTTTGAATTTAGGATATATGGGAAGCAATTTGTGAATTACTGCTGCATCCACACATGTGGTTACGTTGCATTTCCAGTCGCCTTGTAGCTTTCTACTTTGCTGCTGTCACAGAGGCATGCTCTAAAAATCATGAAAAACCATTTGGGACTTACTATCTTATTAGACCAAGTAGACTTTTCATGATAGCTGTTTATCTCTGCTGCCAAATGAAGACACAGCTTGTTGATGATACTGCCAGTAATCTGATTACACAAAATCTTGTGTCCACTATTTGTGGGGTGCATTCGTTGGTGGGACAAACAGAGTGTGCAGATCCCACCCAGTTCTGGTCCACCCTTGAAGAGCATGAGCAGGGCTGTTTTCTTAAAGCTTTTGAGTTGCTCGATGCTAGAAAAGGAAGGATCATGTTTTTATCTCTTACCTCTGGAATATGCGACAAAAATAATGAAAGCCCCTCTAAGAATATTCGGTACTTGCTTGTCTCCAGCCTGCTCAAAAAAATGGGAAAAATTGCCCTTCAAATGGAGGCTATTCAGGTTTGTCCCAAAGGATGATTTCTTAAACTTTCTATTTATTATTATTTTTTTATATAGATATTTTGGAACATTTGTTGGCATAGGATCATTTTTTTAAAATTTGGTCTTATTCACTAAAATAGCTATTACTATTGGTGCCATTGTAATTCTCTAGTATGTATTTTTTTTCCGATAAAAATCATAGTGTAATTGTTCCATGCAGATGAAAATTGTCTTTGATAGTTTTGGAAAAATTTCATCCGAAATAAGTCAGGAAGACTGCCTGCTTCATGCCTCTGAAATCTTGTTGCCCTTGTATAAAGTTTGCGAAGGATTTTCTGGGAGAGTGATTCCTGGTGAGTTTTCTGTCTCACTATTTCCCCATGTTGCCATTTTAATTGCATACAGTAGAAGTATCTAGAAAGTTGGTCTTGCATATCCTAAAAGCTATGGGCTCTCACTGCATCAATAAATAGCTTGCATTCGGGCTCTTTGCATGCCATATCTGCATCCCTCTGCGACAATCCTAGTACAGCTAGAACACAACAAATTATTGGTATGGATCCCTATTGTACGTGGCCTTTTTATGCAACATTGCATTGATGAGGGCTCAGGTGTTTGAACTATTAATTTTTCAGTCAAAGTGGACGAGTATACATCCACTTTGGTTTCTGCTAAGGAAGGCCATTTTATAAATTTGCTTCAAAAATCAAAATTGAGTTACCTGTGAAACCTTTGTTTCAAACTTTATTTATATTTGAGTTGTTATTTTTGGTTGAATTCATGAGTGGTTTAATATCACGAAATGTCAAAACAATCTTTATCTACTATATTGAATAGAATAAGATAGCTCCATATCTCATGTTCCTATTGTTTATCTATATTTTGAAGTGCCATCTGACAAGTTGCTATCTCTTGGTCGTATATTGTCTACCAGAAAATATGAAGCAATTAGCGCAAGAAATTTCTGAACGTGTACGAAATAAACTAGGCGTACAAAATTATGTACTGGTTTACAATGACATCCGGAAGAATCTCAAGGCAAAGAGGGATAAGAGGAAACATGAAGAAAAGCGCATGGCTGTTACCGATCCTATGCGAAATGCAAAGAGAAAATTGAGGATTGCGGAGAAGCATCGTGCCAACAAGAAAAGGAAGATGATGACAATGAAAATGGGGAGATGGACGCATTCCAAGTCGAAGTAGATGTTGCAAAAAGCCAATGCACTTCTTGGACCACTCTCACTCTGGTGAATTTTCTGATTTGGTCATTAGGCGGCTACGATAGGACGCTACTTCGGTTGAGAGATTAATTTTTGTAACGGCTCTAGTTCTGTTAATATAAGTTATCATTACAGTTTTGCTTAGGTAGAATCTTTTATTTATTTATTTTTATAAGTCAGCACAGGATAGGGATATCATAGAATGTAAATACCATTTCAAGATGTGCAGACGTGATGCTGAAACTGGCAGCATTTATAGTATTGTATATTTCTGTTGGTTATGACTGTTTCATAGCCTCAGTATCCTATTGTTACAGTATCAATTCTGGGACTCTCTCTCTCTCTCTCTCTCTCTCTCTCTATACAAGCCATAGATTCTAATATATAGTAAGAATGATGAAACTTGATTGCAAAGGGAGAAGCCTATTTCCCATCCGCCTTTTAATAAAAATGTTAAAGACAAGTTTACCCGGGTATAAAACGACCTTTGAAGACCTACAAAAACATATTTAAAAAGAATCCTCTCCCGGCAGGGAAGCTATACACACCTGAAACTTACTACGCTCACCAGATCTTCGTCAGAACATTCAATGGAATCTTTATATTTAATTATCTGTTCTTTTGGTAAATTGTAATTAAATATTTTTGTTATCTAATAAAGTATGAATGCTAGTTTTCTTGTTCTCCACTCTTCATGCACGGCTCAGGGCCGTCGCCCTTCCAGCCCTTCACCTCATAAATAGACAACAAAACCTTAAACCCTACACACTCAAAACCCTCTGTCCTCCTCTCTCCCTCTCTATACCCTGTTCTCTGTCTGTGTTGTTCGAAGTAGAGAGAGCCATGGCCACCGCTGCTTTGCTCCGTTCCTTACGACGCCGTGACGTAGCTTCAGCCTCCCTCTCTGCCTACCGTTCCGTAAGTGTCACATTCTCTTCAACTTCCATACAACCTCTTATTCTTTATAAGCTCTACACTCCATTTTTCTCTGTTTGATATTTTATTATTATTATATTCTCTGCTCGTTCTGGGAGTTTTTGTTTTTGGTGTTTCAAGCAAATAGAGAAATGGATAAAGTCTAAACAACTTTGGATGGATATCACTTTGTATTATATCTATCTTTCACATGCTGATATCTAATTTTTAAATTTTTTTTGGTTCTTTTCTCTGTTTGATATCTATGGGTGCTTCTCTTATATTCGGTTGATTTATTTACCTGTCTTTTTTCTGATTGTTACGTTTGTCTGATATTACTGATACTTAGGACGTGGATTAGTTTCGTTTTGTTGTCAATTTCGATAAGTTTGTGTTAGGGGCATTATGGTTGCGGAGCTTGATAGTCTTGGAGAAATAAAATGAGTTTGGTCAAGGTGGGCTTTTGATTTCATGCACTTCAATCTAATTGTATTTTGACAAATATGGCGGTTTCGCTTTAGATTTTGACAAATATAATTCATGGATTATCGTTAACTTTTCGTACATGTATGTATACGACATTGCATGGATGAGCTTTTAGTTATGAATAAAAAGACGTGGGATGGTATATATTTGTTGTATTTTGAGCTTCAGCAAAGCAATGAAACTTAGCTGTTTGTTGTTTGTTTGTTCTTTTGTGCAAAAGTTGACTAGCACTGCCAAGCCATCAAGTTTGGGTCACAAATGGGCAAGCTTGGCAAGACCTTTCAGGTAATTTGGATTTGCATAGTCGATTTAGTTAACTATATCAACAATTTTTTTCTTCTATAAAAACTTTTGGCTTCTGTTTTGTCTTGTTTATTGATAACATGTTCTGCTTTAAACAGTTCTAGACCTGCTGGGAATGATATAATTGGGATTGACTTGGGCACAACAAACTCATGTGTTGCTGTGATGGAGGGAAAGGTAAAGCTATTGACATGTTCTCTGACAGAAATCATGATTTAAGCTTCTTGTGTGTTAGTTTTCTGTCTAACAAATGGTGAAATGATCAATCATCACAGAATCCCAAAGTTGTTGAGAACTCCGAAGGAGGTCGGACCACTCCATCAGTAGTTGCCCTAAACCAGAAAGGAGAACTACTTGTTGGCACTCCAGCAAAACGTCAAGCTGTCACCAACCCGACGAACACGGTTTCTGGAACCAAGCGTCTGATTGGTAGACACTTTGACGATGCCCAAACACAAAAGGAAATGAAGATGGTTCCATACAAGATAGTCAAAGCTCCAAATGGAGATGCATGGGTTGAAGTCAATGGACAGCAGTATGCCCCAGGCCAAATTGGAGCTTTTGTTCTGACAAAGATGAAAGAAACTGCGGAGGCGTACCTTGGAAAGACTGTCTCGAGAGCTGTGATCACAGTTCCAGCTTATTTCAATGATGCCCAGAGACAAGCAACAAAGGATGCTGGTAGAATTGCAGGCCTAAGTGTAGAGAGAATCATAAATGAGCCCACTGCCGCTGCACTTTCCTATGGTATGAACAACAAGGAAGGCCTAATAGCTGTATTCGATCTTGGTGGTGGAACATTTGATGTGTCCATATTGGAGATCTCCAATGGTGTTTTTGAGGTATGCCTCGTTTGCACACTCAGTTAGGTCCTATTGCTTTTCCTTTATTTTGGAATATTTCATTAAGAACTCTCTCTTATGTAGGTGAAAGCAACAAATGGAGACACATTCTTGGGAGGAGAGGATTTTGACAATGCTTTGCTGGACTTCTTTGTGAGTGAATTCAAGAGAACAGATGGGCTTGATCTTACAAAAGATAGGCTTGCCTTGCAGAGGCTTCGAGAGGCAGCGGAGAAAGCTAAGATTGAGCTATCATCTTCATCTGAAACTGAGATAAACCTGCCCTTCATCACAGCTGATGCTTCAGGTGCTAAGCATCTGAACATCACACTGACCAGATCAAAATTCGAAAGTTTGGTAAATCACCTGATTGAGAGGACAAAGTTCCCATGTAAGAATTGCTTGAAGGATGCTAATATGTCTATTAAGGATGTGGATGAGGTCCTTCTTGTGGGAGGGATGAGCCGTGTTCCCAAAGTACAAGAGGTGGTTGCAGAAATATTTGGAAAGAGCCCAAGCAAAGGGGTCAATCCTGACGAGGCCGTTGCCTTGGGAGCTGCCATCCAAGGTGGTATTCTTCGTGGTGATGTAAAGGAGTTGCTTCTTCTGGATGTTACTCCTCTATCACTAGGTATTGAAACATTGGGCGGTATCTTCTCCAGGCTGATTGCGAGAAACACTACAATTCCAACAAAGAAGAGTCAGGTCAGTCCTCAAGAAATGTTGAAAAAGATTTACATTGATTCTTGATGGATGGTCTTGTTAAATTTTATACCATAACGGCATATGTTTCTCAACTGTTTGCATCTTACCTTTTTGTCATGGATTTTGCAGGTGTTTTCCACAGCAGCTGACAACCAAACCCAGGTTGGTATCAAGGTGCTACAAGGGGAGCGCGAAATGGCTTCTGACAACAAGCTCCTTGGAGAGTTTGAGCTTCAAGGCATCCCTCCAGCACCAAGGGGCATGTCACAGATTGAAGTTACATTTGATATTGATGCTAATGGTATTGTCACCGTTTCTGCAAGGGACAAGGGCACTGATAAGGAGCAACATGTTACCATACGCTCGTCTGCTGGGTCTACGGAGGAGGAAATTCAGAGGATGGTCAAAGACGCCGAGCTGCATGCTCAAAGGGATCAGGAAAGGAAAGCTCTGGTTGATATAAAAAACAATGCAGACACGACCATCTACAGCATTGAAAAGAGCTTAAGAGAGTATCGGGACAAGGTTCCCAGCGAAATCGCTAAAGAAATTGAGGATGCAGTTGCTGATCTAAGAAAGGCAATCGGAGGGGACAATGCCGATGAAATTAAGTCAAAGCTTGATGCAGCAAACAAAGCTGTCTCAAAGATTGGGGAGCATATGTCACGTGGTTCCGGAGGTGACTCTTCATCTGGAGGTTCACAGGATGGTGGAGACCAAGCTCCTGAGGCAGGGTACCAAGAAATGAAGAACTGAATGTGCTGAAGATGAGTTTCTAAATTTTTATATGCAATGCATGCTCCTATATAGCCTCACTTATTTTGGTTTTTGTATCTAAGGCTTGGGAGTTCATGATCCACATTTGAAGGGCAAAAAAAAAAAGAAGGCTTTTTCCTTGAAAGTGCAAAAACAATTAGAAAGAGGTTCTAAAAGTGTCTAGAATTATAAAATAAAAACCTCAAGAAAACATGGTATACTTTTCAACAAGACAACATAAATTTAGCAACAAAAAAAGAAAACGAGAACAAGGGCGCAAAACAAAGACAAAATGAATAAATCCAGAGGATGGTGATTTTTGCTTTCCTTCTAATCCAACTTGGCAGTTTTGTCAACTAACAATCCACGCGACCCAAGAGTCCGTTTGACCCACATATGCTTCATTTTTGTTTTCTTGATGAATTTTCAATTCACTTAAAATGCAATACAATAGTAATATCCATTTCGATTTATTTTTTGCCAAAGTGTTTTTGCTTTTTTAGTACAAGTGATAGCCTAAATTAGAGGGGAGGAGTTTTCTCACACATACGCAATAAAGATGCCATGGAGGTTCGAATCTTATTTGCAGGTCAATGCATTTTTCCACTGGACTAGATCTCATTGACAATTTTTTTACCAAAGTTAAGAAAGAGAGGAGGGAAATTCACACAGATGGGTACATGGGGACTTGAACCAGAATCCTTAGGGCGGACATATAAAGGCGTAATGAGGTTCTGCACCTCCCCTTGTCGGAAAAAGTTTGAGAGGCGCTGCATATTGCCCCTTTGGTGGTGCACTCCAAGTGTTCGACGAATTGCCTAAACCAAGCTTGTCTTTCTGTGCATAACGTGCCAAATTTTTTTTTTCTTGACCAAAACAACGTCGTTTAGACCAAGCTTTTAAAAAAAGGGGGAAAGTTGGACTGTGTTTTGTGGGCTTTAATAAGCATTATAGGGTCTGCTTAATAAATGATAAAGGGCTTTTAAAAAATAACTTAACCTCTAGGGCTTTTTGTTTGTATTAGTAATGAAAATATAATGCGACATTTTCATGATATATCACCTCCAACTGACGAGCTACCTAATGCCTCAATGACAGAGGTTTGAAATCCGTTGGAAGCACTTTGTGGTCAGGGGCATACGGAACTCCGAGTTAGGACACCTTGTGGTATTTACAAAAATCTCGTCGACAACAATTATAGGTTATTTGTAATGTTATTTTTTTCTATGACTTATGAATGATATTGGTTTTGTTTAAATTATAAAGATATTTGGTTGTCAATTTTTGTTGAATAAAACTTTTAACCTTTTAAAATTTCACATGTAGGATCCGCCAGTGCATAGGAGCACACCAGTTGGATTTATTATTATTTATTATTGAGAAAGTTTGGAGTGGTGGGTACCCTGTTAAGAAAATAAATGGAATTTCTTACAAATTTAGAACAATATTTTTTTATATACGAATTTAGAACAATATTGAGAAAGTTTGGAGTGGCTGGTTTTTGGAGTTGACCGTTATTTCTAGAAAAGAAATATCTTCGAAGTCGTCTTACACGCACTTGTAGAGTAGTGGGAAAAAAATCACCAAAAGCTTCAGAAAACACCAGAACCAGCTCAACTTCAGATTCACGCTTCCTCTTCTCTCTTTCCTACGCAAGATCCAATCAAGTCCAGCTTAAGCTCCTCTCTCTCTCTCTCTCGCTGAAGCCCAAGATCTAAGTTTCAGAAAGTGGGGTTCACCTTCACAATAATCCATTATCCATGCAAGAGGGGATAGATTCAGGTTTGTTTTCCTTACTTCAAATGTTTGGTAGACTATAAACATTACCCAGGAAAGTATAGGCTTGAGATTGACCCTTTCAAGAAAATTGTTTTGTGTTCTAATTTTGTTCATTGACCTCTGTGGATGAAATGTGGTAACTAAAGTCTCTGTCTTGTGGGGTGAGTACTGTGTAGGATTTTGAGATTGAATATTTGGGTGTTGAAATTTTCTTTAGTTCAGTTTTTGGGCAGCTGAATAAAATTTAAAACTTTTGAGATCATGAAGATTGCATCTTTGGTGGTTGTGGTTTGGAGTGTGTATGGCTTGTTGAGTTTGGGGTTCACATATCCGTACCATGTAGAACCAGAATTTGATTTTATGAGTGGAAGAAGTGGAACCCCTGTTACCTATAACTATGATCGAATAGATGAAGTGAAGAAAGAATGTGGTTTTGTTCTTTCTTCAGCTTCTGAACTGAAAGCTGCAAATAATAAGGTGTATAGCATAAAAGAGGAGCTACTTTTTGTTAATGGGGACTGGAGGCAGGAGGTGGGTAATGCCCCAATCATACCATTTGATGATAGAGAAGTCCCAACAGAGTCGTGGGGTAATCGTACTACCTCGAACTTGGTATCGTTTTGGGTTACGGATGTTGATCGTACCCATCGATCCAAGAAGTCTGTAAGTGTTAGTGGGTTCATGATTTTGGGCATTACTAAAGATGGTGGCTTTGCAGATTATGGTTACCAAGGAAATTCTGAATTCCAGATATGGCCTGGCCATTCTCAAATCCCAATTTCCTTCCAAGGGATTTACACTGAATCAAAGAAAAATGGTGGGGAAAGAGTAATGTGTTTGTTGGGGAGTACAATGTTACCTTCTCGGGACTCTGATTCTGCTAACCCTTGGGAGTGGTTGAAGGCTTCTCGGGAGTCGGATCCTCCTCTTTCTCAAGATGATCAAATTCTACTTGTTCTTCACTATCCAATGACTTTCACGTTGACAAATAGGTCTATCCAAGGAGAATTAAGAAGTTTAAATTCAAAGTCAAACTCAAAGTATTTTGATGTGGTTCACATTTCATCGCAGTTGGGAAAGTCTGCAGCTTACGATTTTGGATCTGAAAAGATAGTGTCAAGAGCATGTGATCCATACCCTTACAATGATAGCTTGATCTATGGTGGCGTTAGCATCTATAAAGGTCCTTCTATTTGTGAAATCCTTGAAGAAATTGCAAGGGACCAAGCTTTCACTGTTTTGCCAAACTGGAGATGCAATGCCACTGATGATTTTTGCAGTAAGCTGGGTCCATTTGTGGGCGATGAAGTGATTAAGGCATCAGATGGAAGCTTTAAAGGTGTTAACCTTTTTATGCAGAATATCAAGTGTGAACAAAAAAAAGACCAGGGAAATGCCAGTTCAGCAAGGGTTTCAGCTGTGTTTAGAGCTGCTTCTCCACTAGAGAATCAGTATACCGCAGCAAAGAGATCTGGGCTTAACAACATGACTGTTGCTGCTGAGGGAATATGGAAATCTACCAGTGGGCAGCTTTGCATGGCTGGTTGCCTTGGACTTGTTGATGTGGAGGGGAGTCCATGCAATAGTCGGATCTGTTTGTACATACCTGTCTCTTTTTCCATAAAGCAACGAAGCATTATTTATGGAAGTTTATCCAGCACCAATAACAGCGGTGCATCATTCTTTCCTCTCTCGTTTGAAAAGCTAGTGCAGCCTTCAGAGTTGTGGAATTATTTAAGAACCTCCCATCCATACTACAGGTACACAAAAATTGATTCAGCTGCTGTTGTCTTGGAAAAAAATGAGGCCTTTAGTGTTGGAACTGTCATCAAGAAATCATTGCTGAATTTTCCCAAACTGGAAGACACAGAAGCTTTTCAAGTCAGTCTTTCTTTTCTCTCAGAAGATCTAACCCTTCATGCGTCTGCATTTCCTGATCCAATGCAAAATGCTCAGCCTCCTAGAACAGATATTCAGATGGAGATTCTCTCTGTTGGCCCCTTGTTTGGGCGCTATTGGTCTCCACAAAATAGTTCCACTGTAGAAGAGGAGACTCCTTACCACACGAAGGCTGAATACACTGAAAAGCAGCTCCTTCTGAATGTATCAGCACAACTTACCATCTCTGGGAAAGCTTTTAGCAATTTCTCTGTGCTTTTCTTGGAGGGTCTGTATGACCCACATGTTGGAAGGATGTATCTAGTTGGTTGCAGGGATGTTCGAGCCTCGTGGAAGATCTTGTATGAGAGCATGGATCTTGAGGCTGGGCTTGATTGTTTAATTGAGGTGGTTGTGTCTTATCCTCCAACTACATCTAGATGGTTAGTCAATCCAGCTGCAACTATCTCAATAGCCAGCCGAAGGAATGAAGATGACCCCCTTTACTTTAGTACAGTCAAGCTCAAAACTCTTCCGATTATGTACAGGAAACAAAGGGAAGACATTCTCTCTCGTCGGGGTATTGAGGGAATCCTCAGGATTTTGACTCTTTCCCTGGCAATATCTGGCATTTTAAGCCAACTGTTTTACATCAGACATAATGTTGATTCCGTGCCTTACATGTCTCTAGTCATGCTAGGTATCCAAGCCATTGCGTATAGCATTCCTCTGGTCACAGGTGCTGAAGCGCTTTTCAAGAAGATATCTTCTGAATCCTATGAAACATCTTCATATGACCTTGACAACAGTCAGTGGTTCCATATAATTGATTACACGGTAAAGTTTCTTGTGATGGTCTCATTATTACTGACTTTAAGGCTTTGTCAGAAGGTTTGGAAATCCCGAATCAGATTACTAACACAAACTCCTCCTGAACCACATCGTGTCCCTAGTGATAAGCGGGTGCTTCTGAGTACCTTGACAATACATTTTATTGGCTATATAATTGTTCTTGTCGTTCATAGTTTGAACACCAGCAGAAGATCTATTCGGACAAAAAGCTACAGAATCCCTAGAGCAAATTCTCATGCAATGTGGGAATGGGAAACTGAGCTAGAGGAGTATGTCGGTCTTGTTCAAGATTTTTTCCTTCTCCCACAAATCATTGGCAACCTTGTGTGGCAGATTGATTGTAAACCACTTAGAAAGTTTTATTTCTTCGCGATCACACTGGTCAGACTTTTTCCTCACATTTATGATTATGTGAGAGCTCCTGTGCTCAATCCTTACTTTGCCGAGGACTACGAGCTCGTCAACCCAACTACGGATTTTTACTCCAAGTTTGGGGATATTGCCATACCTGTTACAGCAATTATCCTTGCAGGTGTAGTCTATGCTCAGCAAAGATGGAGTTATGAGAAACTCAGCCAAACTCTTACTGTGGGGCAATGTAGGCTTCTTCCATTGGGATCCAAAATGTATCAGAGGTTGCCTTCAAGTTCCAAAGCATTTGAAGCTGAGCTTGTTTCTGGTGTCGGTGGTAATGCTAGACATGAGAATGAGAAAGAGGATGATGATGCAGAATGATGTGGAAAACTCTTTAAAATTAACATACAGAAAAAAAAGTGTTGTAAACATATATGAGCAGTGTTACTTAGATGTTTGTTCTCACTTATGAGATGTTGCTGTTGGCTTCTAAGAGAATTTGTAGCAAGAACTAAATTATCCTTACAATTTTTTTTCTTCTTTCTTTTATCTTTTGCTGCTATAGATGTTCATTCCTTGGTTACAGTCTCATTCAGAAGGATTAAACTGTTCTAGGGTACTAGCCCCCTCTCTCCCAAAAAACACTCCTAGAGTTGTATTCACCTTGAGGGTCCCCTCGCCCCTCTTCTTTTCTTCCCTTCTCCTCTTCCCCCATTTTAAGAGACGGAAGGTTTCTTTATTTGTCTTTGTTTTGTTATGATTTTCCTCCAACCATCACAGGCAATTGCGTCTCGACGTTGGATCTGTATGTGTGTTTCGGCGTTAGATCTCCACAACCATCCTTTTTGCGGTTTTTTAATGTTTGGAATAAGTTGTAAAGACTCTTTGAGTTTTCTATGTAGTTTTCACCTCTCTTTTTGTGAGAGTTTTTCACCTCTCCTTTGTGAGAGCTTTTCATATATCCTTTGTGAGAGTTTTATTTGTGTTGTTATGGCTTGAATTTTTTAAGCTTTATCTTTTTTGTATTATTCTGAGTTTACAATCTTAGTTGGGATGTCTATGCCAGATTTTCTTCGATCCTGCATGATTGTTAGTGGAGGCGCACCAGAGTGTCTTAATTTTAATGTTAAATCGCTCCGTTATTGTAATGGATCTTTATGACTAGTTTGTATTGGTCATTTGTGGTTAGTGTAGGGTAATTGTTTGGGTTCAAATAGAACCATCCAAATATGTGAAAATCAATCATCTCAGTCACTAAATCCGTTTCCAAATTTTATACAATAATTGACAAGTTACAGAGGGACTCAAGGAATGATTCGCTTTTTTAAATTAATTTTTATTTATTTATAGATCAACTACATGAAACTTCCCCAGCTATGAAGTCAATATTAAATTGGCCATTATCTTTTGAAGGTTATAAGTTACAGAGGGACTCAATAATAAATTGATAAAATTATAAAATTGGCTGAATTGACGAGTTGACTTCTAACGAAAACTTAGAAGATGTTGATGTTGGGAAGGACATTGATGTGTAGAGCAACATAATGAGGATGCCATTGAGAATGCAGATTGAAATAAGGAGTTCAAAAGAGTAAGGGAGCGTTTGGTATCCTATTCAAATAGGGAACTCAAAAACTTTGATTTTTCTTAAAAACAAGGAGTTCTTAAATTATTTTTAAGTTTCAAAAACTTGTTTGGTATGCAATTTGAAAACTGTTTTTAAATCTTCAAAATTTGAGAACTTGTGGGTTGTTAGAAAAAAACTAAAAAAATATCATAATTGTGGTGTTTTTTAGTTGTTCTTGAGTTTGAGTTTTTGAAAATAGGGCTACAAAACAGTTTTTTTTTTTGGTTTTGGACTCAAATTCTATTTTTGAGTTTAAAAAGTTGGATTCAAGTTGAATACCAAACAAGCCCTGAATTATTTGTGATAGAAAGCCAAAAAGGAAAGTACAATTAATAAATGAGAATGGGGATAGATAAGAGACTTTCAAATTCATGTGCATAATGTGCAGGTAGATCGCTAGTAATCATATTTTCTTTAGATATGTTACGAATGTGGTGGTAGGTGTAGCCCCGACGTCGCTTCTTCAGGTGGTGGTGGTAGGGTTCATTTAGACTCATAGGTTTTTGTTTTTGTTTTTTTGTTGTTGTTGAGAAAAGACGGTATTTCTTTCAACCGAAAGGAACATTACATTGTAAGAACTAGCATGTTAACGACAGTCTCATTAAAAGCTTCCCAGAGAAACAAAATCCCGGGATATGAAAAAGTACCACCCATGCTATTGAGTAAACAGAAGAGTGCGAAACAAACCAACCTAAACCCCAACCACAAAACCCTTAAAACAACATTCCATCACTACGTAGGTACTGTCAAAGAAGACTCATAGGTTGTTTTAGGGTTTTGGTTATGTTGGGTTTATGGGTTTTGTTTGGGCTTATGGTTAATTGTGGTGATGTGGGCTAGTAGTTTTAGTGCGCCTTTTGTCCGCGTTAGTTTTCCTTTTAGCATGTTAATTTGTTGACCTCTTGAGACCGGTATTTTAGATGTCTTGTTGAAGTCTTCGATTGTACCATTGAAATTTATCTAATGAAGTTTCTCTTATATTAAAAATAAAATAAAATAAAATAAAAATCCATGTGCATAATGAGATTGTTGCCAAACCATCCAGAAATTTGACATAGTAGGTGTAGCTTGTTGTGGCCTAGTGGTGTGCATGCCTACATGCACATGAACAACAAGCAAGGATACTTTTTTTTTTTGGGTCTGAAAATACTTAAGGCGCGAAAACCCCCAGCAAAACAACAAAATGGAAAAACAAACAAGATGCAAGCAAACTAGGATAAAAAAGAGAGCCTAGAATAAAGCCTAAACCCAAAGGAATCTAAGCAAATTAATGAGCAGAGAACTCCACGGCAAGACAGGAAAGGCCGTCGGAAATCAAAAGAGACGATGGTGGCCTTTACAGCCCAACATTCCAGTTGCACCGCTCTAGCTCCAACCGCAGCTGCCTTATGTCACAAATTCACAAACACCAAAAAAGCGAACTTATGCACATGTCAAAATTGGAAAAGTTGGGAGGTTTTGGAGGTTCATAATGCATGCAGTTGTAGTCACAGTCCTGAGGTACATACAAATAAAGAAAATTTACAATTGTAGTCACAATTTTGGGGTATATAGATTCAGATGATATTTGCTGTTATAATCTATATATAAATTTGTGGGATGGACACATGGCAAACTTCAAATATGAGGAAGTGTACCAACTGAATTATGTTATTGAAAGAGAGAGTTACATGTAGGGGTAGGCATCGGAACCGAAGAATCGATCAATTGAATCAAATCGGATTGAAAAAAATCGAAAAAAACTATGTTGACCAAAAAATCAAACTCAATTAAAAATTTGAATAGAACCGAACTCGATAAATAGTACCGTTTTTTATTCTAATTTGAGACGAAAACCGGCCCAAACCGGACCGTGCACACTCCTCGTTACATGTGATGTGATAATATTGAGTTTTAATACAATTTATATTAGTTCCTTGTATGACTCTTCAACTGGCATCCAATTTAAAATACCAATCATTTTTGGTATTTAAAATAAAAAAGTACTGAGTAAAATATTTAATCTCTAAGATCTTATATTTATATCCACACATGGCCAACGGGGATTTAGTCCAGACCATTGATTTGAAGATCGAACTTTTATAATACTAAGTGTTATGAAAGTTCCATTCCCTTGAAGTTTTTAGTTTGTAAATTCGAATTCCCACTTTAATAATATGTGTATGAGAAATCCGCCCTGTAGTGCTTGTATTAAAAAAGATACGCACATATAATCTTTAATATATTTTGATACTTTTGAGCACCCGAAGCAATGTCACCGACCAACCTCCTCATGGACTACGTATTATACTCTAGTTTTCATATTATATATTGCATGCATGGAATGGAATGGTGTATTCATGAGATATTTTATTTGCTCCGAGTCTCTTAATAAATAAATAAATAAAAACACCAACAATGAAGTTATGTGGACAACTCCGGTTGATAATAAAGAAAATTTGGTATAGGTTTTGGCGTAATTGCAATTTGATCAATGTATTCAGCTTTGTATATAATACATAAGATGTGAAATTGTCTCCCGAACAAATAATAATAGCAACGTATGACATATCCAAAATGCCACTTTGGTAACTTTCACCACAATTTACGTGCAAAATTAAACAGACTATATTTAATGTTGGTTCATTTTCCCAACTTTCCCATAAGGAGGGAAAACAAACCCAAAGGAGGAGAAGAGCTTCATTTTGAGTTTCATTTTCACCGTACTTCCCCATGTGTCAAATAAGCATTTCCCATATCTAGACTTACCATCCCATCCCTAAGCCTCCTTCCATATAAACCAAACGGGGTCTTATAATAGTGGCCACACATTAATTACTACAAGAAGTTGATATTCCATCCTATATACTGATGGAGTTTCAAGTATTTAAAAAAGACTTATTAAGGTCCACCATTAAGTTTTGAAACCTATTATTTCATGGTTTTAATTGATAATAAAATTCTTGATGTGATCATCGGGTTGTTGTGCTATTTACAATGAATATTAAACTACTGTAGTAACATCATATTGATAAAATATTGTTAATAGCTTGCATCTTTGTTGGAAGTCTTTCTTTTTATTTTTTTAATCTCTTTCTTAGAAGACCAAAGAAGATTAAAGAAAGAAATGAAATCCAAAATATATATTCATTTCCCCGCCAATTTTGGAACATGAAAGACTTAACATGGTACACTTCCCTCTCTCTCTCTCTCTCTCTCTCTCTCTCTCTCTACACGCATTATACACATTATATATATATATATATATATATCACAGTGTCTTTCCTCTACCTTATTTGAACAGAGGAAGCTAGTCAGACAAGAACCCTTAAATATTTCAAGTCTCTGACAGCCTTGAATTTCAAAGGTTCATATTTGATTAAAATCTGCCCCCAAAAAAAAAAAAAAAAAAACTGGCATTTTGTGGGTGCTAAGTGGACTATATTTGCAAAATGAAACTCTGCAATGTCAGAGAATGATTTGCTGCAATATGTGGATTTGAAGCAATCTTTGGATTTTATTTTCTTTCCTTGTGTATTATTTCTAAACTCTTCCTGTAATCATAGATGTTTTATACTGCAAATTGTATTAGTTTGGTTCCCTTGGTGAAAGTAGTTTGTGAAAGAAATTAGTCTGTGTTTAATTTGTTGGGTTTGGGTTGCTTTTGCTATTACAACAACAATATTCTTCATTTTCAGGTTGAAAATTGAAATGGAGAGTGGTGGCAATGGTCTCCAATTAGGCAGTTCTTTGAGATGGAGGAACAATGGTGTGGAAGCTTTCTCAAGGTCTTTGCGTGACGAAGACGAAGAAGAAGCTCTTAAATGGGCAGCACTTGAGAAGCTTCCTACTTATAATCGTTTGAAGAAAGGCATACTCATTACGCCCACTGGCGAAGCTAGTGAAATTGACATACCAAATCTTGGTTTTCAAGAAAGAAAAGAATTGATTGGGAGGTTTCTGAAAGGTTCTGAAGAGGACAATGAGAGGTTCTTGTTGAAGATCAAAAACCGTATTGATAGGTAATAAGTTCCTCCTTATCTGATATTTTACTGTGTCATGCCAATCTATGAAAACCTGTTCTATACTGTTCTTATTTAATCAGTTAGTTATAAAGAGAAGCATCCTATGTAGGTTCAGATTCCAGTTAAGTCCAACCTCCTAAAATCCTAATTTAGGACACATGAACGACGCATATTGTCGCGTCATTTAACATGTGGATGATGTGGACCTTGTACTATGAAAGTTTTGAGCATCCTATCCAAAACCAATTGACAACGGATGGAGAAGATCATGATCTTATAAACATTAATGTAGGACTTACATTTTTCTTGGTTTGGGATAGTACTTTGAACAACTTGACATCAGTATTCGAGCCTAGCTAGTTTCAACTTGGCTCTCCAGACAGGCTTCACCTCAAGCCTAATTTTATTGGAGTTTCAAATATTTAAGTTGCTTCATTCAAGTCTACTTTTCAACTTTAATCTCGCATTAATATACAGCTAGGAGTATGCTTCTGGTATTTGGGCTTTGATAGCAGGTCTGTCCTCTTTACTTTCCACCTGAGGGTGTTGAAGAAAATAATTCTAAGTTTGTTAGATACCGCCCTTTATACGAACGAATATACTTAAATACTGTATGTACATAATATCTTAAGTTTTTGGACTGATTCTCTTAGTAGACCAGTAGGGGAAGTATAAAAATTTGAATGTTTCAATGGAGCTCCTTTGATGAACTATTGGTGTTTCCTGAATACTTTTCAGAGTAGGAATTGATCTTCCAACAATTGAGGTTCGAATTGAGAATCTAAATGTAGAAGCAGAAACTTATGCAGGAAGCAGAGCTTTGCCTACACTCTTTAACTTCATCGTTAACATACTCGAGGTAACGTTAACATCTCTACATGCTGAGAGGATCCTGCTTTTGATTTATTAACCTTTCAGTGATCTCACAGTTTAATCACTTTTTCCATTGATCTTAAAGGGCTTCTTGAATGGTCTCCATATTCTTTCAAGTAGAAAGACACATTTGTCTATCCTCCACAATGTTAGTGGAATCATAAAGCCTAGCAGGTGAGCAAAGGACTAGTTTGCCTTCTTTTACTTCCTCACTTCCAAAGAAAAGGAAAAAGATATTTCAGTACCCAGTTATCATTTGTTTTGCATGCATTTTTCAGAATGACATTGCTATTGGGTCCTCCAAGTTCTGGCAAGACCACACTCTTACAGGCTTTAGCTGGAAAGCTCGATCTAGATCTAAAGGTGCAAAGGATTCTCAAACAACTTTAAAGTTATTCTATAATCGCTTTTCAGAATAAGATATCAGGAAAATCTGAATGCTCTCATAACTAATTTGAAGACCAAATGTTATGCCTCAGCTTTCTGGAAGGGTGACTTATAATGGCCATGAAATGAATGAATTTCTACCCCAAAAAACTGCTGCTTACATCAGTCAACATGATCTACACATTGGAGAAATGACTGTAAGGGAAACCTTGGCCTTTTCTGCAAGATGCCAGGGGGTCGGGACGCGCTATGGTTATTTCATTCGTGGAACTGCTTTTCTTTTCCTTCCACATTGGTTTTTAGGGTAAACTCTATAATAAGATTTACATATATGTAAAGCACTGACTCATTTTCATTTTGGCCATCTGCAGATATGCTTGCAGAGCTGTCCAGAAGAGAGAAAGCTGCCAATATCAAGCCTGATCCAGACATTGATGTCTTCATGAAGGTGAGAAAAAAACTACTTTCTACTGTTGATCACAAAAACTCACACACAATCTATACCTTTGAGGATTCATGAGATTTTGTTTTTCCTGTACTTTCCCTTCTGGTGGAAATCATACCATGGAATTTTTAAAGTAACTGAAAGTTCCAAAACTGGAAATTGGTAATAATAGCTGGTAGTCTTGCCTGCTTCATATGATTCGAAATGGATTTGAAATTTCTATATGCAAGGAATCATTTGAACTTTATTAGTTTTCTTCCATTTCTTCGTATTCAAAGTTGACATATTTGGATTGTATAGTCTAAACAAACAATTAAACCTTATAATGTTATCTGAGTCCCAAGATTCGGAACTAGTCCATCCAAATCGGCCCTAAGTGAATTCTTTCATGGTGTGACAATTCATGCGGTTCTAATACAATTGGCTTCTGCCATTGTAGGCAATAGCCACAGAAGGACAGGAGGTGAATGTAGTGACAGATTACATTCTAAAGGTAAACAATACCGAGAAGCTACCTTTGATTTTATAAGAGTCCTTTCAGAAATCACTACACAATTTTTTCAAAATCAATAATAAGCAAGTCATTTTTATTAATAGATTCTGGGACTGGAAGTCTGTGCTGATACCAAAGTAGGGAATGACATGTTAAGAGGTATCTCAGGAGGACAAAGAAAACGTGTTACAACGGGTAAAGAAATTCAATCAATAGTTTATTGAAGATCATCAAATTGTTCTAATCTGCATACACGATTATGGGCTCTACTTAAAAAATTTATTTACAGGTGAGATGCTTGTTGGACCTGCAAAGGTACTGTTCATGGATGAGATATCTACTGGTTTGGACAGCTCGACAACATTTCAAATTGTGAATTCAATCAAGCAATACATTCACATTCTTAATGGAACGGCTGTCATCACACTCCTCCAGCCAGCACCAGAGACTTATGAGCTTTTTGATGATATTATCCTCCTCTCGGATGGCCGGATTGTGTACCAGGGTCCCCTTGAACATGTGCTTGAGTTTTTTGAATCTATGGGCTTTAAATGTCCTGAGAGGAAAGGCATTGCTGACTTCCTACAAGAGGTAGCTAGCTGTACTAAATGATGCACATTACATGTGGAATCTCATATCTTCTATTGCATGCTTAATGAAATTTGTTTTAGGTGACATCAAGTAAAGATCAGGAACAGTATTGGGCATGCAAAGATGAACCATATAGTTTCGTTACAGTCAAGGAATTTTCCGAAGCATTCCAATCATTCCATGTGGGACAGAAACTTAGAGATGAACTGTCAATTCCATTTGACAAGAGAAAAAACCACCCAGCAGCTTTGACAACCAAAGAATATGGTCTTAAAATGGAAGAACTGTTGAAAGTTTGCTTCTCAAGAGAATATTTGCTAATAAAGAGGAATTCCTTTGTCTACATCTTCAAGCTGACACAAGTAGAT
Organism: Prunus dulcis; assembly: GCF_902201215.1. Classification (NCBI taxonomy): domain Eukaryota; kingdom Viridiplantae; phylum Streptophyta; class Magnoliopsida; order Rosales; family Rosaceae; genus Prunus; species Prunus dulcis. Next base: position 5,558,602 of record NC_047652.1, on the reverse strand, counting down.
GTTAATTATATGTATTTTAGTTCTGGATTTATATTCTGGGAAGTATCTATTTCTTAGTTTGTTTCTTTTTCCTGCTTCTAGCTGACACTTATGGCTCTGATTACGATGACACTCTTCCTACGAACTGAGATGCCCCGTGGTTCAGTAGATGATGGAGGAGTTTATATGGGTGCTTTGTTCTCCATAGTGGTCAGGATCATGTTTAATGGGATGCCAGAGCTTGCAATGACCATTCTCAAGCTTCCCATCTTTTACAAGCAAAGAGACCTCTTCTTCTATCCTGCATGGGCATATGCTCTTCCAACATGGATTCTCAAGATCCCCATGACATTTGTAGAAATAGCAGTTTGGGTGTTTATTACATATTATGTGATTGGATTCGACCCTAATATTGAACGGTAAACAAGTAAATATTAATATATAATAACTAACTTGTTTGCTATGCATACCAATCTTTGATGCATGGTCTTGCATATGCTGCAGGTTTCTTAGGCAATATCTACTGCTGCTACTTGTTAACCAGATGGCTTCTGCGTTATTCCGTTTAATTGCAGCAATGTGTAGGAATTTGATTGTTGCGAACACGGTGGGGTCATTCTCGTTGCTCACACTTTCTACGCTGGGAGGCTTCGTGCTTTCTAGAGGTACAAACAACATAATAACATATGGGAAAACAACATTCTTCTCATAACTTCATTGCTTAATTATATGATGCTTCTTTTGTTCCTTAATGTGACAGATGATGTTAAAAAGTGGTGGGTTTGGGGTTACTGGATTTCGCCTATGATGTACGCTCAAAATGCAATAGTAGTTAATGAGTTACTTGGTGAAAGTTGGAGACATGTAATTTTTTTGAAAATCATATTGTTCTTTGTTCCTTCAAGATCTTTTCTATAATTAGTGTTTCTTCATTCTCATCTGATGTCTGTCTCAATTTCCTTTTTTATAAAAGGTACTTCCAAACTCAACAGTATCTCTGGGAATTGAAGTTTTAAAGTCCCGCGGGTTCTTTCCTCATGCATGCTGGTATTGGATAGGTGTTGGGGCAATGACCGGATTTGTATTACTATTCAATATTTGTTACATTGTAGCTCTCTCCAAGCTAAATCGTATGTATCTGTACGTTATCCACTTCAATTTTTTTTATGAATTAGGAAGATTATCTTTTAATGTATCAAATAAATCATTATATATGCAGCACTTGCGAAACCTCAGGTTGTAAAATTAGAAGATCAAAGCAATGAACATGATGGCAGAATAAAGAAAACTAGTCAATTAATGCGCAGTCAAAATAGCTCAAGTCAACGAACCAAGACAGGTGCTAAATCTCATGTCAACGAACATGATGGCAGTATTTCTTATGGTGCTGTTCTTAGATCACATTTAAATTTTAATTGGAATGCAGACAGTAAAGATGAAAGTGTGACAGAAATTGCAGTTGAGTCTATTCGTAACGGGAGGAGAGGGATGGTTCTTCCATTTGAACAACATTCCATCACATTCAATGAAATTACATACTCAGTTGACATGCCACAGGTTTTGATTTTTGAAATCAACTACACTCTTTTAATTTGTTTTGTTAAGTTAACTTAAAAACATTATATCCAACGGAGTTTGAACTTACAGGAAATGAAGATCCAAGGTGTCCTAGAGGACAAATTAATGCTTCTGAAGGGTGTGAGTGGTGCTTTCAGGCCAGGTGTTTTGACAGCTCTGATGGGAGTGAGTGGTGCTGGTAAAACCACTCTCATGGATGTACTGGCGGGTAGGAAAACTGGTGGATATATTGAAGGGGACATCAAAATTTCCGGCTACCCCAAGAAGCAAGAAACCTTTGCCCGGATTTCTGGATACTGTGAGCAAAATGACATCCACTCCCCTCATGTTACTGTCTATGAGTCATTGCTTTACTCAGCATGGCTTCGTTTGCCACCTGAAGTCGAGTCTGAAACCAGAAAGGTTAGAATGATAATATCTAAAACCAGAATCTGTTTCAGGGGTTGATGTTTACTGAACAACAGAAATTAAGTCAAAGTTGGGTTATGCAACCCCAATTCATTAGCTTATTCATCTTTTCTAATATTAATGAACTTGAGCATATATTCTTATGGCTTAGCTTTTACTCAGGTAATAATTAAGACTTCTAGAAAATTATACAAATTATTAGGGAACATCAAAGACTTCTGGTATTCAAAGACTTTGTTCATAATTGCTAAACTAAACTACATTGAATAATCTAATACACACTGTATGTAATGACCACTGAAGGTTTAATCATGTAATAAACCAAACCAAGAAATATTAAAAAAAAAAGTACCAAAAATAAAAAAGAGAGGAAAGAGAATTAGGCTTTGATAAACAGTCTAGCTATAATCAGAACAATTTTCTTAATTTGGTAAACAATCTAGCTATAATCCATTTGTATCTAGTAATAAACTGCCCATGAAGCTTTAAAAAAGTAACTTGACATACCTGGAAAGAGAGAATGAATGTTCTTATTTTGTTTTTCCTCTTAATTTACAAGTCAATCAGAGAGAGCTTAAAAGACAAACTTGAACCTAGAAAGACTACAGAGATATAAGTGAAAAGCCACCCTTACTTTTTCTTGTCAAATCCTTGCTTTTTAATGAAAAAAATAATGAAGATGTGCTTTACATTCTTTTGTTTCGTGGAAAAAAAAAACTATTGAACATGCTCAATAGAAAGAAGCCTATCATAGATATTATATAACATGGTCCCCATTTGAGTTTGAGTTGATCACCTCAAGGGGCTTGCATATATTCTGGCTATCATGATGTTGATTTGTAATTATGAAGTTCTTTTGCAGATGTTCATTGAGGAAGTGATGGAACTTGTGGAACTGACACGGTTGAGGCAAGCGCTTGTGGGGTTGCCTGGTGTAAGTGGTCTTTCAACTGAGCAGCGCAAGAGGCTAACCATTGCAGTTGAGCTAGTAGCAAACCCCTCGATAATATTCATGGATGAGCCAACTTCAGGGTTAGATGCAAGAGCTGCTGCAATCGTCATGAGAACAGTTAGGAACACCGTGGATACTGGAAGAACAGTTGTTTGCACCATCCACCAGCCCAGCATTGACATATTTGAAGCTTTTGATGAGGTGAGAAATTTTAATGGGTAGAAGACTAGCTGTTTCTTTAGGTTCCCTCTTCTCATATATTTGAGATTGATGAATGTGAGTGTGAATGCAGCTACTCCTACTGAAGCGCGGAGGAGAAGAAATATTTGTTGGGCCATTGGGTCACCATTCTTGCCATCTAATCAAGTATTTTGAGGTAGGGTGTGTCATGGATCACAGAGACATCCAACACTGAATACTTTAAATTCTTCCTTCCCTCCTATGTCATGGTTGCTGTATATTAACATGACTTTCTTTAATCAAGGGAATTGAAGGAGTGAGTAAAATAAAAGATGGTTATAACCCAGCAACTTGGATGTTGGAACTTACAACCTCAGCAGAAGAACTAGCTTTGGGGATTGATTTTGCCCAAGTTTACAAAAATTCAAAACTATTCAGGTCTGTTAGTTGATGTCACTGCTACATTGCAAACACAGTTCACTGCCTCTTTGATAGCAAAATGCTGAAACCTCCTTAACATGTTTATGTATCATAAATTAGTTGCTGAAACATTTGCTTGGCATAATATGTTTCAGGACAAACAAGAAACTTATTAAAGACTTAAGCAAACCCGCACCTTCTTCAAAGGACCTCCATTTTCCTACTCAATATTCGCAATCATTTCTCACCCAATCCATGGTTTGCTTATGGAAACAACATTGGTCCTATTGGCGCAACCCATTATACACTGCAGTAAGACTTCTCTTTACAACTTTCATGGCGTTGCTGTTGGGGACAATGTTCTGGAACCTCGGCTCCCAAATGTAAGTTGGTAAAAGGAAACAAAGAAATTAGTTTGGGGAAATCATTAGATTATTTTGTTTTTGTGTTTTCTCATTTTTCGTGTATTCAAATTCACTCTGTCTTATGACATGCAGGAAAAGGCAACAAGATCTGTTCAATGCAATGGGCTCTATGTACATTGCTGTTTTCTTCCTTGGGGTCCAAAATGCTACATCAGTGCAGCCTGTAGTTGCTATTGAAAGAACAGTCTTCTACAGAGAAAAGGCTGCAGGGATGTATTCAGCCTTGGCATATGCATTGGCACAGGTGAAATGGATCTTATATTGTCAATTTTTCAATCACCAAATTTGGTTCTCTATATATGATAATTCAATTTCTAACTTGTCACAGGTTTTGATTGAGCTCCCATACATTTTAGTACAAACTGTGGTCTATGGAGTCATAATTTATAAGATGATCGGGTTCGAGTTGACTCTTGTCAAATTCTTTTGGTATCTATTCTTTATGTACTTCACATTGTTGTACTTCACATTTTCTGGCATGATGATTGTGGCTGTGTCACCAAATCATCACATTGCTTCTATTGTTACCTATGCATCTTATGGACTGTGGAACCTCTTTTCAGGCTTCATTGTCCCACGACCGGTAAGTGTCGCTTAATTGTTATGTATTCGAGTAAGTTTTCAGCATTTTTTTACCAAATTACTACAATTGTTCCTTTTGTCTTTTTCATTTTCCTACCGGCCAACAACAGAGGATTCCTATATGGTGGAGATGGTACTACTGGGCATGTCCTGTGGCTTGGACCTTGTATGGATTGGTTGCTTCTCAGTTTGGAGACCTAAACGATACGATCGACAATGGACAAACAGTCAAACAATTTTTGGATGATTACTTTGGTTTCAGACATGATTTTGTGGTAGTAGTTGCAGCAGGGCATGTAGGGTTTACAGTGCTCTTTGGATTCATATTTTCCGTTTCGGTTATGGCGTTTAATTTCCAAACACGATAGATATTATTTTTCCTACTTGTATAGGAAAGTTTTAGAAACACATCAAGTCGTTGTAGTCCTTTACCAATTACATGTTCCATAAAACTGCTGAATATTGTCCATGCTAGTTCCTTTATGCTCAGAGAACCAGTAAACCAAGCTCAGTGGTTTAAGGTTTCCTAATTTTCATCAACCCCTAAGAAATTGGAAATGTTATGCAGTTCCAAGCCAAGCCTAGAAAAGCAATGCTTATCTATATTTGGACCAGCTTTGCTGAAGCCAGATGTACAAATCTGAAATTTGATTGGCAAGCATGATATTGGATTTTATTTCTGAAGTTCTTGGACAAGAAACTTTTGAAGTCTGCATTTTAGTTAGTTCTTGTTTGGGTTTTTTCTTCCTTGTGTTCCACATTGAAATCATCCACAAACCTATTGACAGACGTGAAAGAGTTAAAGCTAATATAAGACCTAGACCTACCCAACGAAGATTATTTATTTATTTTTTTATTTTATGGTGACATCAGTACATGATGTTACCAATCCACCCTTTTTGATTTAATGTATTTATAATCAAGGGTGGAATCAGAAATTTTTCGGTGGGTAGGCCAGCTAAAATTTTTAGCTTAAAATCTAATGATTTCATAGATCCATTGACTAATTTTCATCTGCATCGATATTGTCTGCACTAGGCCATGGGCTCGTCCCTCTTTATATATATAGTTTAAATAGTATAGCCGTGCGGCTATACTTTTCAAAATGAAATTTTTTTTTTAAAAAAAAAAGTTTCTTAACTTTTGTTTTTTGGCCTACTTCTTTAATTTAACATATGTAATTAAGAAATATGTTAGCTTTTTTTAATTACTTTCATTAGTAATTATATTTTAAACAACAAATAGAATAATAAAATTAAATATGGCAAAAAGCCCCAAGGCAATTATTTAAAAATAATTAATTAACTAATCGGGTTTAATTTAAATCACAGAGCCCAAGAGCCCCAAGGCCCAAGGCTAACCTTTTGATTAATTAATAAATATATATATTGATTTTTTACAAGAGTATAGCCGCGCGGCTATACTCTTTTTTGTTTTTCGAAAAAAAAAACCGGTGCTGCTCGTTTGACGCGTGGCGCATAAGCTGTGGGCGGGTCTGTATACGTACATGTATAGTATAGCCGCCCGGCTATACCATATTCTTTTTAAAAATTTTGAGAAATAGTATAGCCGCGCGGCTATACTCATTTTCCTACTTTTTTTCAAAAATTTTATAGCCGTTCGGCTTTACTCACCTGACACGTGGCGCCTAGGCCATGGTCTCGTCCCTTTTTATATATATATATACATATATATGTTTAAATAGTATAGCCGTGCGGCTATACTTTTCTAAATGAAAATTTAAAAAAAAAAAGTTTCTTAACTTTTGTTGTTTGGCCTACTTCTTTAATTTAATATATGTAATTAAGAAATATATTAGCCTTTTTTAATTACTTTAATTAGTAATTATATTTTGAACAACAAATAGAATAATGAAATTAAATATGGCCAAAAGCCCCAAGGCAATTATTTAAAAATAATTAATTAACTAATCGGGTTTAATTTAAATCACAGAGCCCAAGAGCCCCAAGGCCCAAGGCTAACCTTTTGATTAATTAATAATATATATATTAACAAATGAACACATAATTGCGTTTTACAAGAGTACAGCCGTGCGGCTATACTCTTTTTTGTTTTTGAAAAAAAAAAAAACCAGTGCTGCTCGTTTGACGCGTGGCGCATAAGCGGTGGGCTGGGCTGTATACGTACATGTATAGTATAGCCGCCCGGCTATACCAGATTCATTTTTAATAAATTTTGAGAAATAGTATAGCCGCGCGGCTATACTCATTTTCCGACATTTTTTTTCAAAAATTTTATAGCCGTTCGGCTTTACTCACTTGACACGTGGCACCAAGGCCATGTGCTCGTCCCTCTTTATATATATATATAT
>NC_047652.1:5471227-5551646 GCF_902201215.1 Prunus dulcis | reverse complement strand
TTTTTCATTGGTCGCGCAAAGTGACTTTGCGCGACGAAAAAATATTGGTCGCGCAAAGTAACTTTGCGCGACGAAAAAATATTGGTCGCTCAAAGTAACTTTGCGCGACGAAACACATTGGTCGGGCAAAGGTTTGCGCGACGAAAAATATTCGTCTCGCAAAGTTTTGCGCGACAAAAAACATTGGTCGTGCAAAGTCTCAAAAAAATTTAAAAAATAAAAAATTCCCGCGTTCCATTTTTGGTACCCACCCACATTTTTAGAGTTTTGCGCGACGAATACTAACGTCGCACAAATATTTGCGCGACGAAATATTTTTTGTGTTTTAAATTTTTTTAATTAAAATAAACTAATTTAATAGTTTGCGCTACAAAATATTTTGTCGCGCAAGGTTTTTGACTTTTTTTTATTATTTCTTTAATATTAATTTATTCAAATTTTTACTTTTTAAATATAATTTAATTGTATGATTTTTTTAAATCACTTTAATTTAAATTGATATTAATTTAATTATATTAATTTTTTCAAATTTTTACTTTTTAAATTTAATTTAATTGTAAGATTTTTCTTAATTACTTTAATTTAAATTGACATATTCAAAATAAAATTACATATGAAAAATAGTGATCAAATTATCCAATAAATATTTATATATATATAATATTCAAAATGTACACATAAATTAACAAAGTACAATAATAAAATCCTAATACAAGCATATTGTGGTGGTAGTGGTGGATAATATGTTTTGATAGCTTCCTAATCCTCAACTTTAGCCATCAAAGTCTCGATGATTACCTACAAAAAAAACAAATATGGTCAAATAACAACAACAACAAAAAAAAGAATGCATAATCTCCCCTAAAATTGTTATACCACAAATCCAACCCAAACTCCAATCTCTCCCCTTTACTCAACCCCAAACCCCACACAAACTCAAAACTAACTCCAAAAAAACATATTAATGAAAAAAATTTAAAATTTGGAGAGAATATACCTTTTGGCAAGATTGAGAGTGAGTGAGAATGAGAAGGAGAAGTGAGAGAATTAGATAAGATAGTGATAGAGAGATGAGAGAGTGAGAGATAGTGAAAAGATAGATGAGAGAGTGAGTGAGAGTGAGAGATAGTGAAGAGAGAGATGAGAGATTAAGTGAGAGGAGTGAGTGTGAGAGAAAGGGTGGGATTTGGGGAGAGGGAAAGAGAGAGGAGAGGTAAGAGTAGAGAAAGAAATTGAGAAAATGGTGGAGGAGTTATTTCGGTTTTAAAAATCGTATCACTTTGCGGGACGAAAATATTGTTGGTCGCGCAACGTTTTGCGCGACAAAACATATTGGTCTCGCAAAGTTTTGCGCGACGAATATAGTAATATTGGTCGCGCAAAGTCTAAAAAATTATTTTTTTAAAAAAAAATTCCCGCATCACATTTTTGGTACCCGCCAAAATTTTTAAATTTTTGTGCGACGAAAAATACATATTGGTCGCGCAAAGTCTAAAACAATTATTAAAAAAAATTCCCGCGTCCCATTTTTGGTACCCGCCCAAATTATTGCGCGACGAAAAATATATATTGGTCGCTCAAAGTTTTGCACGACAAAACATATTGGTCTCGCAAAGTTTTGCGCGACGAATATAGTAATATTGGTCGCGCAAAGTCTAAAAAAATTATTATTATTTTTTTAAAATTCCCGCATCACATTTTTGGTACCCGCCAAAATTTTTAAATTTTTGTGCGACGAAAAATACATATTGGTCGCGCAAAGTCTAAAACAATTATATAAAAAAAATTCCCGCGTTCCAGTTTTGGTACCCGCCCAAATTTTTGCGCGACGAAAAATATATATTGGTCGCGCAAAGTTTTGCACGACGAAACATATTGGTCTCGCAAAGTTTTGCGCGACGAATACAGGATTATTGGTGGCTCAAAGTCTAAAAAAATTCCCGCATCCCATTTTTGGTACCCGCCAAAATTTTTAAATTTTTGCCCGAGGAAAAATACATATTGGTCGCGCAAAGTCTAAAATAATTATATATAAAAATTCCCGTGTCCCATTTTTGGTACACGCCCAAATTTTTGCGTGACAAAAAATATTGGTCGCGCAAAGTCTAAAGTTTTTTTTTTTAATTTTAAAAACCCGCGTCCCATTTTTGGTACTCGCCCAAATTTTTTGAGTTTTGCACGACCAACTGTTGGTCGCGCAAACTTTTGAGAGACGAAAAATTGGTTCGTAGCACAATATTTATAAAAATAATTGTTATGAATAATAAAAAATAAAAATATTTTATTTTATGATTTAAAATATAATTAAGGTGAAAGTTACTTAATAAATGTATATACTATTCAATTTCTTAAGTGTTATATGTACAAAATAAATAAATTTAAAGCTACTTAATAAATAAATATATATACACACACACACACACTTCAACGATCTAACCATAAGACTTGTTTGTATATACTTCAAGATCGTATACCCCAAAAATCACAAAAAACAAACATTCAGAGATCTAGTAACGGGACAAAACTTTTCGATAGTTATAAATGAAAAATCACGATTTAACGGTTATTTTAACTCCGATTTGATGATTTTTTTACAGCTACACTCATTGACCCTATATGAATACAATGACTGAATTTGATCTTCAATTTAAAACATTTGCACTAGTGGATACCACAAAATGTTATGTTATATTTAACTAAAGTATAAATAAACTCTTAATTGTTAGTGAATATATTGTTTTGATGGCATATGCATTCTACTAAACTAGTTTCAACGATCCAACCGTCAAACTTGTTTTTTTATACTTCGAGATCATATACGCCAAAAATCCGAAAAAATAAACATTCATAGATCAAGTAACGGGACAAAACTCTTCGACGGTTATAAATGAAAAATCATGATTTAACGGTTATTTTAACTCCGATTTTGATGATTTTTTTTTACAGCTACACTCCTTGACCATATATGAATACAATGACTGAATTTGATCTTCAATTTAAAATATTTACACTAGTGGATACCACAAAATCTTATGTTATATTTAACGAAAATATAAATAAACCCTTAATTGTTAGTGAATATATTGTTAAACTCTTAATTGTTAGTGAATATATTGTTTTGATGGCATACACATTCTACGAAACTAGTTTCAACGATCCAACTGTCAAACTTGTTTGTTTATACTTCGAGATCATATACGCAAAAAATTGGAAAAAATAAACATTCATTGATCAAGTAACGGGACAAAACTTTTCGATGGTTATAAATGAAAAATCAAGATTTAATGGTTATTTTAACTCCGATTTTGATGATTTTTTACAGCTACACTCCGTGACCCTATATGAATACAATGACTGAATTTGATCTTCAATTTAAAATATTTACACTAGTGGATACCACAAAATCTTATGTTATATTTAACTAAAGTATAAATAAACTCTTAATTGTTAGTGAATATATTGTTTTGATGGCATATGCATTCAAAAAAACTAGTTTCAACGATCCAACCATCAAACTTGTTTGTTTATACTTCGAGATCATATAGCCAGAAATCGAAAAAAATAAACATTCAGAGATCAAGTAAGGGATAAAACTTTTCGACGGTTATAATGAAAAATCAAGATTTAACGGTTATTTTAACTCCGATTTTGATGATTTTTTACTGCTACACTCCTTGACCCGATATGAATACAATAAAATAATTCGATCGTCAATTTAAAATATATATTTTCTAACAAAAAACCCAATCCGAACAACAAGAATATATTTTTCTAATAAAAATCCGATCCGATCTAAAATAATAAATTTAAAGTTACTTAATAAATATATATACCGTTTAATTTCTTAAGTGTTATGCATACAAAATAAAAAACAAAAATAAATTGGTTTAGGTGACAAAATGTTTGGATTATGTCATGGAAAAATTTTTAAAAAATATTTATTTTATTTTATTTATTTTTATAAGGACTTTGCGCGACGAAGTTTACTTTTCGTCGCGCAAAGTCACTTTGAGCGACGAATTATTTTTCGTCGCCCAAAGTCACTTTGCGTGAGCGACGAATTATTTTTCGTCGTCGCGCAAGACTTTTAGCGACGATGTATTGTCGTCGCGCAAAAGTTTGTCGCGCGAAGTGACTTTGGGCGACGAATTATTTTTCGTCGTGCAAAATTTGGTCGCGCAAGACTTTGCGCGACGATGTATTGTCGTCGCGCAAAAGTTTGTCGCGCGAAGTGACTTTGGGCGACGAATTATTTTTCGTCGCGCAAAATTTGGTCGCGCAAGACTTTGAGCGACGAAGTTTCAAGTTTCGTCGCGCAAAGTGACTTTGCGCGACGAATAGTTTTTCGTCGCGCAAAATTTGGTCGCGCAAGGGGTTTTTTTTACTAGTGGTGAAAAAGAGTCTTAGCTTGTCAACTGGAGGTCTCAGGTTCGAACCCTTATAGCACTTTGATAGTGTACTCCTCTAGTTTAGACTATTACTTGTACTAAAAAAAAATTAACAACTAAAAATAAAAAACAGAGGGGTTACTAAGCGGGCTCTTAGCCTACGCTTAGTTCCTCCCTTTGCTCAATGGCATGAATCTTTTTGCAGTTGTTTGCAGCATTATGTTGTTTTTAAAAAGTGATGACTGTACGGTTCTTCCTTCTTGAATTTTTATACGTATCTTTAGCTAATAATATTATTAATATTTGTTTGTCAGCGTGACATATCACATTTCCCCTACATTTAATCGTCTAAACAAGCCTAGTCAACTCTTTAAAATTCAACTCAAAGCAGCTTCCTCTTTCCATTTCTATCAACCAAAACCAGCATATCTCACTATGGGCTCATCAGAAACCCCTCTTAAGCTTCCCATCACAGATTATTCCAAGCAAGCCCTCACTCCAGGCTCCAAAGAATGGGAAACAGTGAGAACCCAAGTCCACAATGCACCCGAAGAGTATGGTTGCTTCGAGGCTTTGTTTTACAAAGTCCCTCCACACATTCGAAAGTCCATATTTCAATCAATGGAAGAACCTTTCAACCTCCCTTTACAAACCAAATTGCAGAATGTTGTTAAATTCAGAGAGATGGGCCAATGTCCCACTATTAACAACATCGATATTGTCCTTAACTTAACCACCTACAAATCCCAGTAGGTATCAAAAAAGACATCGGTGATATCAGTAGTAGAACTATTCATTATATCTTGTATTTAATTTAGTCAAGTTTTGGATGTGAAACTTATATTCTTCAACATGCCCCCTCACATAGGACCACCACATAGTGGGCCACACTTGGGGCCAAGTTCACATTGGAGTCAAACATTCAAGCCCAACATGTGAGCACCACGTATAGGTAAGGGTAAGTATTCAAGCCCAACATGTAAACACCGCATGTTGGGTAAGGGGTAAGGGTAAAGGCCCAGTAATTCAGGCCCAATCAATCCACCCGCTCCAATACCATATTAAATTCAGAGGGACGAGCCAGCGGCTCACTACTAACAACACCGATACTGCCCCTAATTTAACCACCTACAAAGCTCAGCAAATGTGGGGTTTTATCACAAAAGGCCTCAGTGATATTAGTAGTTGAACCATTCATTATATCTTATATTTTTTTAGTCAAATTTCCGATGCGGGACTTATATTTTTCAACAAATATTTCCAAAAAACCCTACCTGGGCTATGTTGAGCACCCCATGGTGGCACTATATACGAGAGCATGGGGGTTGATGATGTCAACATCTATGAACAAGTTCAACGCTTGATAAACACCTTGTGGCCTCAAGAAAACCCAAGCTTCTGGTTCATAAACCCTTAATTCAAATTAATAATTTCGTAGTCATACATTCGTATTAATTTCGTAGGAATTATTTTTTATTTATCAGATAATTTGACATGTTATGCTACTAAATGTCAATTTCAATCATTAATCAGGTAGATTTTATTGGGAGATGTGATTCAAATTAACAGTTTGACAACTCATATAACATATTAGATATCTGATAAGAGAACATTTACACTTAATTTCATAATCAAATATTTGGTGTTCATAACTTTTATATTTTTGTGCCAGCAAAACTATACAATCCTTCTCAGAGCAAGTTTCGGAGTTGGATCAGATCATCAGGAGGATGATTCTAGAGAGCTTGGGGCTTGAAAAGTACTTCGAGGAACACCTAGTTGACCAACTACCTTCTACGAATGATCAAATATAAGGGGTCTCAAACCGAGACTAAGTTAAGACTACCCGCTCACACAAATAAGAACATTGTCACCATTTTGCACCAAAACCAAGTTGATGGGTTAGAAGTACAAACCAAAGATGGCAAATGGATCTATGTGAATCCTTCATCGGACTCTTTCATCACCATGATCGATCTACTCTACGTGAGTTGCTTCACCTCCTCTCAATTCCATTTACATGCAAGGTGGAATTTTAACCCCAATGTTCCTTGAACTTATACCGAAATTTCATTTTGATCATCCAACTCTTTTTTTGAGTTGTGTTGGTCCTCCAGCTTTCGCACATGTTGAATTTAGTATTTCCGTAACATTTCGTTGTTGTTTGGAGAAAACTTGTATCCAAATTGACGGTTTTACCCCTATAAACAAGGGTGGAACTAGGGGTGGTTGGGGTATGCTCCAGCACAGCGTTGACTTTGAGATTATGCTTAGTGTATAGGCTAAATCCATACCAATCAAATAATCAGCCAGCCATTGACAAGAAATCAACCAGATGAGAAGAAAGAAAAGAGGAAGAAGAAGGGAAAATAATAGAGAGAGAGAGGAGGAGGAAAAAGAATAAAAAAGAAAAGGGGAGATATTCAACATAACTATCAATTCCTTGTTTCTCCCCTCTTTCTCTTTCTTCTCTCTTCTTCTTTTTCTTCCATTTACAGTGCACATCCAGAATTGCAAGTGCAACAAAGTTTTAGTATTTATGCCTCTGTTTAAATTTTTTGGATATGCTATTGCTACGAATTGTACTTTTGTTTGTTTTTCTGCTTCCCACATTTTCAGTTCTAATTCCCACTTGGTTGTCACTGTATTAATTAGCATACCAAAAAATAATAATAATAATTTTGTTCTCATTGTTTATATAGATCTCCCATGCCAAAAACAAAACAAAAAAATAGCACACCCCAGAAAAATTCATGGTTCCGCCATTGCCTACAAATAGATGAAAATTTGACGAAATTTAATGGAATGACAAAATTAGAACACGTTGAGAGTTGGGGGACCAAAATGAAATTCGGGTATGAGTTTATGGACCATTGCTGTTTAAAACCAAAAAAACAAACAAACAAACAAAGAAATTAACGTTCATATTGTGGTGATGTTGTAGGCATGGACAAATGGTAGACTTCATTCTCCATATCATAGAGTGATGATGAGTGGAAATGAGGCTAGGTACTCAACTGGATTGTTCTCTATCCTTAAGGAAGGGTACATAATAAAAGCCCCAGATGAGGTTGTGGATGAAGAGCACCAGGGACGGACCCAGAAATATGAACTCGTAGGGTCATAGTGTAAAAGTTCAATTTTTTTTTTTAAGATTGAAGCTTGGTGGGGAGAGGGTTAAAGGTTCGTGGGTGGGTGGAGATTGGGAATTTAGGTTTAGGAAATGGGGGTTTTGGAGTTTTGAGAAGGGTCTATTCTGTTTGGTCGAAGAGAAGGGTCTGTTCAACTACAATCTGTTCAAAAAAAAAAAATTTTGAAGACCTGGACCAAAACAACGTCGTTTTGGCCAGGTCTTTTTTTAAAAAAAATTCTTTGCTGCTGGTCCAAAACGAGGCCGTTTTGGTGCCAGCGCATTAAAAAAAAAAATTAGATGGGTTCAAAACGACGCCATTTTGGATCCAGCGCGTTTTAAAAAAAATTCGCTGGGCTGGTCCAAAACGATGCTGTTTTGGTTAGCCGGGTTTTAAAAAAAAATTAGAAGCTGACCCAAAACGACGCCGTTTTGGTCAGCTTCTTTTTAAATATAAAAAAAACTGAACCCCTGTTCAGCTTCTTCTTCCTCAGATTTGCAGCTCCTCCTTCAGCCATTCATGGGGTCACACATAGGTTCAAGGGACCTTCTACCTTATGTTCATGGAGTCCATAGGATCATTTGACCCCATTGACCCCACTGTGGGTCCGTCCCTGAAGAGCACCCTTTTGATCATGCTCAATTTCTTGACTTCTGTAATTCAGATGCTGGCAAGAGAGCTCCCTCTGCTTTGAAGGCTTACTGTGGTGTCCATGACCTGGCCTTGTCTACTTCGCTTGGCACATTACAATTTCAATAAATCTCTTTCTTTCTTTCTTTATACTAACCTCTCCGCATGCGTTTCCGCACCTGTGAAAGACTTTTTTTTTTTAATTTAAATTTATTTTAGAATTAAAAAAGATAGTGGGTAGTTGTGTTCCATAAAAATAGGATCCATTATCTGATTTTTCTTTTAATTTTATTTTTTTTAATATGAAAAAGTCTGAATTTACCATATTATCCTCCTTTAATTAATAATTTCAATTCTTAATATTTGCATTAACCAAGGGCATTTTCTGGTATTTTGAATGTTTCATCATTCTCTACCTTTTGCCTTATATCTATATATATAGATGATAATGTGGCAATATTGTAATAATGTATGATGTTATATATGGTTCATTTATCTGTACTTTTATATGAACCACCCACCCAGCCCCAATTTTTTTGGGTAAATACTATGAGGTGTTCCCACACCCGAAAAGTGGGATTAATCCCTAATTAGGTTTCAACTTGTCCTAGTCGCAAAGTGCTCCCAACTGGTTTCGAACCCCTATCAGTTAGGCACTAGGCAGTCCACCAGTTGAATGTGGCAATTTGCCAACTGCACCCAACCCCACTTTTATGGCTAAATAAACTACTCTTTTCCCCAGTTTTAAATTTTTATTTCGTATTTCTTATATTTCATGATCTAATGCACATATTTTGTTTTCTAATATACATGGTGTTTCCTTTTTATCCATTTTGGTAATTAATGAGGCTGTCGGCAAAAGGGTAAAATTTTCAACACTAAACAAACGAAAAATAATAATAAAAGGTGCGCCGTTGTCGGGGATCGAACCCGGATCGTCCGCGTGACAGACGAAAATACTTACCACTATACTATAACGACTTTTGTTCTCAAGTCGTCATATGTAGAGACTTTCTCCGAGAAGAACCTGGTACTAGTCATGACGTTTTGGACTGGTTGATCATATCAACAAGAATGGCCGCTTTTTCTTTTTTTTCTTTTTTTCTTTTTGGTTGGAAGTATGATCTGCAAGTTATATATAAATTTTCTTTAACACAAGTAATGATATAATTCATTAAATATCATCACCTCCTAAAGTATATATATGATCCTACGCTATTTGGCAAAATCACTAGGAAGCAAAACTGTGTTGTTGATCAAATCACTTTGTCGATCCATTAATTTTCAGTGTCCAAATGTTTGAACTTAAACTTATTTGTTAGTTTTGCGTGTCATGTCGTGTGTCATCCGTTTACCCGTATAATAAATATTACTAAACAATCATACAAACATCTGGTAATACGATAAATTATTTCAAACACATAAAAAATGCCCAAAAATATTTACAAAAATTCACACATAGGAAGAATGAGTTGTAGATTAAAACATGTTTTCAAAAAAAGGAAAAAAAAAAACAAACAAACAAAGTAACATTTTTTGTGAATGAACACCGACTCACCCTCTTATAGTTTAGACTATCACTTATATTCAAAATCACCAACCCACCCCCATCAGGCTTGATCCGAGTAGCTAATTCTTCTGTGTAGTTTGCGGGGTCTAATTGTGGGCCTTATGGAAGATAATGCACGCCTTGAGTTGAGTTGAGAACATTTCGTCCCGGAACTACAAAAGATAGCAGAGCTAGTCCAAAGGATACTTGGGCTCAGCTTAAGCCGCATATAGTGGGCCTTTAATTTCTCAAATTACTTCCTTATTATGGGCTTGTGACTCTAATTGGCCAGCCATGGCGCATTTTTTGGTTTTTTGTTTTGGATGCAGGGGAGAGGAGGAGGGCCACAAACACTGTGGTAATCCCGCATTGGCAGCTATGGCGGTTTTTACATAAACTTTTATACTTGGATTTTAGTAGATATTTTTTTTTTAGTACAAGCGATAGTCTAAACTATAGGGAAGTGAGATTTCTCATACACATACAACTATAATGTCGTGGGGATTCGAACATAAGACTTATGGTTTTGCAAATGAATGTCCTTTAACACTAGATTAGACCCCGTTGGCTAAAAAGTTAAACTTTAATAAAATGATTTGGAAATAATAATAAAAAAGTCACTTATTGTACCAATTTAAATTATTGATTTTATATTTGCCACAAGCATCATCTCTTCTGATAATTGCCTTCCCCAGCTGTTTCATGCACGCATGCAACTTTAGATTTTTTGATGTAGACCTGCCGGTTTGTAGTGATGCTTGCTTGCTAGTTGAAACTTACAAAAGCTCTTCAATTTCATATGCGTCATGTATGAATAATGTATGGACCATCAATATTCTAGACATGGTCTTAATCAGAGAAGATTATATCTGAATTTGTTTCATTTTCAATTCCAGTATATATTCTGTGACCAAAAAATAATAATAATTAACACGCAAATAGACAAACAAATTGAAAATGAGGACCACAAAATGAAATGTTTAGAAAAGATTAAAAATATGTATATAATTAACATATGTATGTCCTTTTACAAATATGAAAATTTAACATTTTCGTGTTATGGTATGTGACGTTTTAAAATTGAGGACCACACTTTTCAATGACATTTTACCTAATCACGCTTTTGATTGTCTATAATATATATTATTGTGAAAAAAAAATCTTGCAAACTGAAAATTATTAAAATATCTAATTCGGACCAATAAAATAGACTAACATGTTGCTTCAAAAAAATATTATAATAACAACCATTTAATTGAGTGGTCAAATGGTTTCGGATCTAAGTTTTTTTTTTTTTTTTTTGCAAAGATGGTCTTTGAGAGAATATCTAAAAACTAAATTGTTCGAATTATTGAAATTCAATGCTTAGTGAGGCTTACTAGGTTGTCCCTCAAATAAACTTATTTGACAATCCTTCAATTAAAGCTCTATGTTGTACATATGTATATAATGAAAAGAAAAAAAACTTCACTATCACCAATGTATATTTTCCTTGTAAATCTATATATATAAAGCAAAAGGCAGAGAATGGTGAAACATTCAAAATACCAGAAAATGCCCTTGGTTAATGCAAACATTACAAATTGAAATTATTAATTAAATGAGGATAATATGGTAAATTCAAAATTTTTCGTATTAAAAAAATTAAAAAAAAAAGAAAATTCAGATAATGGATCCTATTTTTATGGAACACAACTATCCATTATCTTTTTTAATTCTAAAATAAATTTAATTTTTTTAAAAAAAAGCCTCTTGCAAGCGCGGAAGCGCGTGCAGAGAGGCTAGTGAAATATAAACGGTGAGTGTATGCGCACCAGTTTCATCTAAGTTTTTCTTATATACCTAACACATATATCATGTTTGTGTTGAAATTTCAAAAAATAAAAGTGGAAGCATATTATTGTGACAGGCAGGCTTACTTGAAATTTTTTTCATACTTGTCACTTCCACTTATTTAGTTTCAAAAGTCAATTTCAACCTAAATTTAAACTATGAAAGATATGGGATTAGTCGGCATACAAAATTGACTTTGAAAAATGAGTCATTATTCGGTGTGGTTGTTACACAATCATTCTTTTCACCCTTCTATTTTTTTTCCAAACATTTCTTCCTCCTGTCATTTCTCTCATATATTCTCTCTTTATCTCTAACATTAAAACGATAACTACAAATAAAAATAAAGAGGTTACCAAACGAGCCCTTAGCCTGCACTTAGTTCTTTTTTTTTTTAACAGCTGACAATGTCATTTTGTAACATTATCTTGTTTTAAAAAGTGATGATTGTACGGTGCCTCCTTCCAAATACTTCTTAAATATTTCTTTGAACTCCCATCAAATATACCCTTATAATCTTTGTTTGTCAGCGTGACATATCACATCCCCTTACATTTCAATCGTCTAAATTGTATAAATAGGCAAATTAAGTCGAGACTTGAAAGCTCATCTAAAACCCAAGGCAACACAGCTTCCTTTTTTTGCCTCTCTATCAACCAAACCAGCATACCACAATGGGCTCAGAAACACCTCCCAAACTTCCCGTCTTAGATTTTTCCAACCAAAGCCTAACTCCAGGCACCACAGAATGGAACACAGTGAGAGCCCAAGTCCACAATGCACTCGAAGAGTATGGTTGCTTCGAGGCATTGTTTAACAAAGTCCCTTCACACATTCGAAAGTCCATATTTCCATCAATTGAAGAGCTTTTCGACCTCCCTTTGCAAACCAAATTGCAAAATGTTTCCAAGAAACCCTTCCATGGCTATGTTGGGCAGTACCCCATGGTGCCACTCTACGAAAGCATGGGGGTTGATGATGCCAACATCTACGAACAAGTTCAAAGCTTGACAAACACCTTGTGGCCTCAAGGAAACCCAAGCTTTTGGTTAACATTAATTCTTTCTCCAACTTAATAATTTCATTGTCGAATATGTTCTGATTTTATCTTATCAGACAATCTGACATATTATGTTACTAGAATGTTAATTTGAATCATTGATAAAGTATATTTTATTATGTGATTCAGATTATCAGTCTAACAATACATATAGCATATCAAATGTCTAGTAAGAGAACATTACCATTAATTTCATAATCAAATATTTGGAGCTAAACTTTTTTATTTTTTATTTTTGGTTGCAGCAAAACTATACAATCCTTCTCGGAGCAAGTTTCAGAGTTGGATCAAATCATCAGGAGGATGATTCTGGAGAGCTTGGGGCTTGAGAAGTACTTGGAGGAACACCTAGAATCAACCAACTACCTTCTTCGAGTGATGAAATATAAGGGACCTCGAACCAACGAGACTAAGTTGGGGCTAAATGCTCACACAGACAAGAACATTGTCACCATTTTGTACCAAAACCAAGTTGATGGGTTAGAAGTACAAAACAAAGATGGCAAATGGATCAATGTCAAGCCTTCACCGGACTCTTTCATCGCCATGATCGGCGATTCCCTCTACGTAAGTTGCTTCACTTCCTCCCAATTCAATTTACATGCACATTAATTCCTCTAGAAATTAGTAAGTTCGAAGAAAAATAATAATTGTTGATATTGTGCTGGTTCTGTAGGCATGGACAAATGGGAGGCTGCATTCTCCATATCATAGGGTTATGATGAGTGGAAATGAGGTTAGGTACTCAACTGGATTGTTCTCTATCCCTAAAGAAGGCTACATAATAAAAGCCCCAGAGGAGGTTGTGGATGAAGAGCACCCTTTGCTTTTTAAGCCCTTTGATCATGTTCAATTTCTTGGGTTCTATTATTCAGAGGCTGGGCAGAGAGCTCACTCTGCTTTGAAGACTTACTGTGGTGTCCAAGACTTTGCCTTTTCTAATTAGCAAATTGCAATTTCAATCAATCTCTTTCTTTGTGTAATATAATAAGTGACAATATATGTTCTCAAAAAAAAAAAAAAAATGGGAGTACGTAATAATGTATATCTATTGTATTATTTTATCTATGGTTGATCTATCTGTACTGTTGGCCTTTAGCACAATTTTGTTTTTCCACAATCTATATTTTTAAAGATAATAAGAAACTATATTCTCAAAACAATAATAATAATAATAATAATAACCAAAAAGACGCCGTTGCCGGGGATCGAACCCGGGTCGTCCGCGTGACAGGCGGAAATACTTACCACTATACTACGACGACTTTGTTGGCAAGGGGTTTCACACGTGGTGGTTTAGTATGCAGTAAGAAGCCTGCTACTTGTTTCGATATTCCTCCAAGCTCCAGTTAATTATTGGGAAGATATCTTTTGGACTGGTTAATCATAAGAATGGTCGCATCTTTTTCTTGAAAGTATGATCTACAAGATGCTTGTAGATCAATTTTGCTATGTTCTTATTCAATTAAAAACATCAAGCATAACATAAAGAAAACACCTACTAATACCATGAAAATTTATATTAAAAGTGTATTTCACAAAGATAACATGTCACTATCGTGTGTTATGAATGAACATTGACCCGGCCAATAAGGTTCGATCTAAGTGTAATTTTTCATATACGTTATATATATAATACAAACAATATTAGGGGAAGGGAGAATCGAACCTAGGACCTCAGACGCAAGAATAAATATTTTCTAACTACTTATACTACTAGTCTCTTGCTTCATGTATGTTATCTTGTCGTACATGATTTTGTCAAATCTAATTGTAAGCCCTACGGACCACGATGCATGCCTCGAGTACATCTCGAGCCAGACCTATATTCATGTGTCTAGTTTATGTCTGTGTTTTTGGGCTTCAGCCTCATCAACCAAAAATACTGACGATTCTACGGGCCTCACGGCTACACAGGATAGCTCTTTCAAGGATACTTAGGTACATCTAAAACCCTTAGGGCTTGTTTGTTACACAGGACTGTCTTAGCATGGACTATGCTTAGGGACTGTCTTGGCTTGGCTTGGCTTGGCTTGGTATAAGTTGGATAACACTTATCCAGCGTTTGGTGTATACTTGGATTAGGACTAGATTTTTTTTATTTTTTCAAAAATATCTATATATATATATATATGTATATATGTATTTTATAATATATATATATAATATATATATGTATACATATACATATAATATGTATATATATATATATGTATATATTTGTGTGTGTGTGTGTGTGTGAGCGCGCGCGTGTGTGTGTGTGAGCACGTGTGTGTGTGTGTGTGTGTGTGCGTGTGTGTGTATAGGTATATATATGTATATTATAATATATATGGGTATAATACATATATATATATACAGTCCTGATCTCTTGGACCCCTGTAGTCCAAGAGATTTATGGTCACTCACCGTTGGATGTAAATTCAACGGTTCACTCATTTATGACTTGAATCGGATAATAATCATTTATGTCATATTGCATTTATATATATCATTTTGAACCATTGGATTAATATCCAACGGTGGGTGACCACAATCTCTTGGACTCCTGTGGTCCAAGAGATCGGGACTGTATATATATATTTATATATATGTATATATACAATCCCGATCTCTTGGACTACATGGGTCCAAGAGATTTGTGGTCACTCACCGTTGGACGTAAATTCAACGGTTTACTCACTTTTGCACTCCTTTTAAGAAATTTTTTTGCACCGTTGGATGTTACATCTAACGGTGGGTGACCACAGTCTCTTTGACCCCATCGGGGTTGTGTATGTATATATAAATATAATATATATAT
The DNA here is from genome assembly GCF_902201215.1 of Prunus dulcis. NCBI lineage: Eukaryota > Viridiplantae > Streptophyta > Magnoliopsida > Rosales > Rosaceae > Prunus > Prunus dulcis. The sequence continues at coordinate 5,536,252 of NC_047652.1, read as the reverse complement.
ATATAGGTATGTTATAATAATAATAATAATAATAATATACATGTATATATATATGTGTATATATGTATATTATAATATATATACATATAGTATAAATATATAATGTATATGTGTATATACGTGGGTATATTTACATTATAATACATACATGGGTATAATATATATACACATATATGTATGTAATGACCCAAACCTAAAATTCATTTTTATCAATAATTTATTTTGGGAAAAGACAATTTTGTCCTCGGAATATTTTATTAAGGAAAAGGTGACTTTTTGATCGAGAAGGAATTTGACAATTCCACTTACGTCCTTGCGTAGAGCACGGTGAAATGAGTTTATAGACACGTAGTGGGCCCGAATCGGAGTTGTAACGAGAGAGTTATGGTCAAAAGAGTCTCAGTGGCACAACCGTAAATATTTCGAAGTTGGATTTATAAAACCAGCTCAGCCTCTTCCTCTCTCCTCGCGCGCGACCTCTCTCTCTCCTCTCCCGCTGTGTCGTCCCGTCTCCTTCTAGGGAGCGCCGGCGTCGCCACGGGGCACCACCGGCCTTGGGACTGGTGGCGTTCAAACCGCCGCCGTCTCCCCTTCCTTCCCCGACCGTTCCCCGCAGGCGACATGACCGGTGCTGGCCAGAATATGCGAAAAACCTACGGGTGTTCACTGAAACTTCACAGCCGCCGATCTCCCTCCTCCGGCTACCATTTCCGTCGACCCAGGCACCCGGGACCAGGCAGACCCGCATAAGAGACTTTCAGGAGGTCTAGCTAACTCGGACCAGGAGTGAGTGGACTTTTCTTTGAGAAATGATTTATATAAATGAATTTCATTATTTGATCTTGAATAAGTTTTATTGACTGTGTCTTTCCAAGCATGATTTGTGCAGTAAAATATCTTTATTTTTATGCTGCTTAGTTGATTATGCTAAAGAGATATAGAAAGCAGAGTTTGATATTTATATAAGATAAAACAGCAGCATAGTTTCAGATTTAACAAACTTTAGTTATTTATCAGACTTTTCAAAAATATTTTATTTTAAACCACCGTGAGTACCCAGCTACAGTTATTGCCTTCAGATAGGCCGATGTCTACAGACATCCAGTTACTTTCAGTTTTGTCAGTGCACTTGACATTTGCCTCACGAGTTTCGGGAACGCCCGGACCGTGAGTGCCAGGATTGCAGCTCGGTTTGACTTGGTGTCGCCGAGGTCTGCCAGGATTGCAGCTCGGTTTGACTTGGTGTCACCGAGACCTGCCAGGATTACGGATCAGGCTGACTACGTTCCCCTGAATCCTGCCAGTTTATGGCTCAGGTGGACTTTGTGTCACCGAGACCTGCCAGCGGATTAGGCTGACTATAGTCCCCTGAATCCTGCCAGTTTGCGGTTCGGATAGACTTTGTGTCGCCGAGACCTGCCAGGGGAATTGACGAAATTCCAGGGGTACACCCGAGTGGTAGTTTTAATTGATTGCAGTGTTTTTATGTAAGGTTTGAGTATATTGCTTTTATGCAAGTTAGATTACAGTGTTTTTATGCAAGTTTTGATTTCAGTGCTTTCATGCAAAGTTTTATTAATCTTGAATACGATTGTATATATTTATATAAATATATAAATACCTTGATTTCAGCATGTGAATATAGTGAGTTTAGTATGCTTCAAATGCAGAGTACATATTCAGTTTTACTTAACTATTTTTACAATAGGGGTTAGTATATTCTTATGATATTTTATGAACCTTTATTTTTGTCCACTCACATTTTCAAATGTTTTGCGCCCCCAGGCTGTAGCGTGCACAGGAAATCCACCGCCGGGCCATCTTGACTTCCTCGCCTTCTTATTACAAAAATGTTGGTTTGTAAAAAGACTAACTTATCTGTAAACTATTAGAACTGCTCTGATATTTGCCCTAGATTGATAACTGGACTGGGTATTGTATCATAAGTATGTTGGCAGTTGGTTGTGTGGATATTTTTGCTCGTTTTGACAGTGCAAGTTTTGGGATTGAGCAAATTACATGGGAGACTCTGCCGAATTTTCAGCAGGAGTCAAGGTCAAAATACAGTTCGAAGGGCAAATAGGTCAATTGTGCCCGACATTCGCCAAGTGTCGGACACGCACAGGGTCCTACTCGAATTCCAAAGCGGAATTTGGTTCGAGTCCTGTCAATGTATATATACATATATATATATGTATTATAATATATATATATATGTATTATAATATATAATATAATATATGTATATATTACATATATATTTATTCTGTTATTATAATATTAATATGTATGTGTATATGGGTATATTATAATAATAATATACGTGTATATATCTATATGTATTTATATATATTATATATGTATATATGTGTTTATATATATACATGTATATGTGTATATACATGTATATATGTACATTATAGTATATGTGTATGTAATAATAATAATAATAATAATAGTAATATATGTTATTAGTATTACAATATAATATATGCATCTTATACATTGGTGAACATAGGACTAGTTAATCATCTCTTTCTACATAAGCTTAGTAGTCCCCTCCTAACGAGGTGTTTTTGATGGGCCCGGTATTAGCAATCCCATCTAGGACTAAAATTAAATAAAACAAACATGGGACTAAATTTAGTCCAAACCAATCCAAGCCAAGCCTGTGTACCAAACGACCCCTTAAAAAATAAAACAAAATTGAACTGAGTGGGCCTAGAATAATACTAGAGACTCCAATCCAAAATTTAGTGTGATAGTTGATGCCTCTTGTTGAACAAAATAAATAAATAAATAAACATGGGTTTGGATAAGCCCTACAACATTGAGTGGGTCTGGTCCTCACACTATACTTGTTTTCAAAACAAATTTCAAACACCTAGGAAGTCAAATTGTTCCTAATCTTATGCCAAGAAAAAACGAAGGGATCATCCATTCAACAAATAAGGGAAAAGGATAATCTGATAAAGGGGAGGAGGAATCCAATTTGAATGAGAATTATTCCATCTCAAATCTCTCTCGCTAGGAATCTATAAAAAGGAGGAGACAACTGGGAGGCGGAGGAGGAAAAAACCCGAAAAGCCACAAAGGTAAAGAAGGACAATTGTGAGGTTGCAGAGGAAAAATGAAGCTCAACACCTCTACTCCCTGCGAAGATAGAAGCAGTCAGATACATATGTTGCATCTGCAACAAGGCTCCTCTTTTGAAGTCTCCCATGATTGGGTATAAAATCCACAAATCAAATTTTGGGGCTGCATCCCTTGAATCAAAATTTCTTGGATGTTCAATCCATCATTGGGTAATAAATCCTGAAATCAAAGCATTGGGTTTTGCACCCCGGAAACAAAGCTTGGGTATTTCACCCCGAAAACAAATATGGGTTTGCACCTTGAAAACAAGTTTGGGTATTGCACCCTAAAAATAAAGCCTAGATGTTTCCCCCTCAATCAAGGCTTTGGGTTTTACACCCTGAAAAATTGTGGATACAAAATCCATCATGGTGTGTAACAATCAATCAAATACTCTGAATGATATATCCATTTTGGGCATAAAATTCATACATTGAGTTCTCTGGATGGCGAATCCATTTTGGGTATAAAACCCACAAACAAAATCATTGGGGGTTTAATCTCAAAGCAAATAAAAATGGGTTATACCTATGCCTTTGGAGAATTTGATCAACTCTAACTCTCTCCCTCTCCGATTAAAAAAATAAAAAAAACAAAACAAAAGCCCACTAATTTCTTTAAGTGTGCTGCTCCGAGAGAAAACAGAAAGAAATTGGCTGTTTGCACAGACAGAACCAAAAGAAAAGGAAAGTCAGCAAACAAAAAAAAGTTTGAAGGAGAGGCCACGCACAACCCACGTCTTGCTTGAAGTCCTCATCTTGTGCTTGTCTGTATGCCAACAAAACAAAAAAATGGGCAGCAGAGAAGAGAAAGAAAATAGTTCAGACAAAAAAAAAAGAGTAACGGAAAAAAGAAAAGAAAAAGAAACCAGCACAGAGAGAGAGAGAGAGGGGGGCAAAATATTTATATATATATATATATATAAAAAAAAAAAGGAGGAAAAGAATAAGGATGGCATTTCTTTGCAACCTTACTGTTTGCTTTTTCTCTTGCTTTGGGTTAGATAGCTCTCAATTTGGATTGGTCACAAGTATACCAGATAAATTTGGGAGTGTAAAGCTTGGAAACAAATTCTTTTAATAGCCGCTGTTTTGGCTTTAATTCGCTGTGGGTACCAAAACTTTTCTGATATGGACTCCTTACTCATGGGCTAATTGATAACAAATATTAAAGACCCAAAACAGATTAATGGGTTGCAAAAAATATTTGCCAATTAGTTCTCAAAAGCCCAAAATATTTAATGGGTGATCCAAATAATTACCCATTAAGTTTACAGATGCAACTACAACCAAATTTGAATCCCTGGTTTATCCTAACCAAATTCGCCAAAATACTTTTCCAAGTGCAAATGTTAATTTTAGAAAATTAGTTGGTTAATCAAAATTGCTCATTATTTTTCTTGGACATTGACAATAAGAAAAATGGTACAAAACCATCAAATTTTTTCCCATGAGTCATCTACTCGTGCAAATTTCAATGAGAATATATTGAAATCTCTCAAATACAAATTCTCAATTAGTGGGCCACACTTACCCATTAATTTCTAATTTTTTGCATGGGTCATCTACCTATGAAAATTCAACATCTCCAAATTGTCTCAAAGACACAAATTCTTAATTAGTGGGCCAGACTTACCCATTAATTTCCAAATCAATTTGGAACTACGTCGGTTTGATCCCTTCAAGGTACATAGGCAGTCTAGCATCTCACTAAACACAATTGCAACCAAATTTGAATCTCTGGTTTATTCTAACAAAATTCGCCCAAACGCTTTCCTAAATGCAAATGTCAATTGTAGAAAATTAGTGGGTTCATAAAATCATGCAAGTCTCATTTGGTCCAAATCTTTATAAGTCTATGAAAGTGTGTACCAAAAACTCCTTAAATCCTATTTGAGAGAAATATAAGATGTTCATACCCTTGGAGCGAATCTTGAAACCAAGAATGGTGTTCAAGTAGAGGGAATGGTGCATTTCTTGTTAGCTCTCCCTTTGATGTTGATTCTCCACCTTGTAGCTCTCCAAATAGGTACAAAGATATGCACCTCCCAAAAGCTCTTCACCAAGGATTGAATGGAATGAGAGAATGAGTAGACAACAAGTGAAGAGTTGTGCTAGCACCTTCACTTGATGTGACAGATTGAAGGAGTTAGGGAGAGAGAGTTTGATGTTTTCTCTCTTCCAAGTTCACCAACTTGAAAACCCTATGATGATAGAATTCCATAGCTACACACTTATAGAATCAAAAATTCCACAAGAGTGACAAAAATGCCCCCAAACCCTAGTGTAGCCACACCACACAACACTCCCCCCTCCCCCCCTTTCTTTTCTCTCTCTTTGTGTGTCATCTTTTCCTATCTTGGTCTAACACATTAATCCTATAATGTGTCACATAAGTGCCTAAGTCCATATGGTCAAATCCTTTTTGCATTTCCAAGTCATATAAGACCTTTAATTAAAGTTTCATAACTTTAATTGAATAATTAAATTAATATAATCATTTTAATTACTCTAGTGACTTAACTAATTCAATCACTCATTTATTTAACGAGTGTTGGTCCCGATCATCCTTAGTTGACCATGTCAAGTGTCGGGTCAACCATTTGACCTTTGACTTTGACCTTTGACTTTCACATTGACTTTGACCAAGTCACAAAATCATATATTCTCTTCATAATTTTCCAATCGATTCCTTTTCGGTGTGCGATCTTATAGGTTCTAAGGCAGTAGGTATGAATGATTCAATCTAAATCAAGTGTGAATTGTATCTTTCCATACAATTCTTCCTATTGGCGAAGGCTAATTATAATTAGTCTTTACAGGGCTTTCACAAGCCATGAGTGACACCTAACAGTATGTCATGGCTACCCAAGCTAAAAAGAATTCATTTAGAGAACTTAGTCAGTTTGTGATTACAATGCAATTCAATCCTTCTCTAATTCAATACTCTATGTCATATTCTCGGGATATGGTAAATTTATGTCAAAATCCCTAATATGACATCTCTAGATTATATGATTCAATTTAATGAAATTGCAAACGTTCTTATTTCAATTTCCATCCAATACTTTGGCCAAAGATTCACGAATCATATATTTAGAGTATTCTCTCTTCTAAGAGTAGAGATTCCTTGTTATACATTCACCTATCTCTGCATACACGTTGAGAATCCTAAGGAACACTTTTAAGTCACATAATTTTGAAACGACCGTACAGTACTCTTAAAGAGAAACAACATATACACAAGACAACTGTGATGTCTCAGGTCTAAGGATTAATTTTCATTATCACAACTTAAAATTCTTTGTTTGACACTTGTGAGTAAAACTTCCATACAAGAATTCTAGAGTTGATCGCGTTTAGTGAACTCCATCTTCTATAGAGCACCTACACGTCTGTCTCAGTGTCTCTACACGAATGACTTGAGACTAGTCATCCTTTCAATTAAGCAGACATAATGTGTACCAGCCTTTGCAGGTCATCATTGTCCAATTGGTGATCCTATGACCAGGAACATTTTAGGATACGATATTTATATGAATGGAAAGGTCTCATGCATCTAACTTCTTTAGACCACTTTCCATTTATATCTTAATCCATTGACTTGTTACTTTGTGTGCGTTATGTATCTAAAGCAACGCTCTTGTCCCTTTGATTATTACATATTATTTCTTTAGAATTATCCATTTTATATTTGATTCTAGGGCATATATCTAACATTTAAGTCAAATCTCTCAAACGCAAATTCTTAATTAGTGGGCCAGACTTACCCATTAATTTTCAATTTTTCCTATGGGTCATCTACCTATAAAAATCTCTAAATTGTCTCAAAGACACAAATTCTAAATTGTCTCAAAATTTGGAACTACGTCGGTTTGATCCCATCAAGGGTACGTAGGCAGTCTAGCATCCCAACAGACGCAACCAAATTTGAATCTCTAGTTTATCCTAACCAAATTCGCCAAAATAATTTTCCATGTGCAAATGTCAATTTTAGAAATTAGTGGGTTAGTAAAAATTGCTCATTGGACATTGACAATAAGAAAAATTGTACAAAACCATCCAATTTTTCTCATGGGTCATCTACCCATGCAAATTTTAATGAGATTAAGTTCAAATCTCTCAAACACAAATTCTAAATTAGTGGGCCACACTTACCCTTTAATTTCCAAAATTTGGAACTACGTCGGTTTGATCCCGTCAAGGGTACGTAGGCAGTCTGGCATCCTAATAGACACAACCGCAATCAAATTTGAATCCCTGGTTTATCCTAACCAAATTCGCCAAAATACTTTTCCAAGTGCAAATGTCAATTTTAGAAAATTAGTGGGTTAGTCAAAATGCTCATTATTTTTCTTGGACATTGACAATAAGAAAAATTGTACAAAACCATCCAATTTTTCCCATGGTCATCTACCCATGCAAATTTCAATGAGATTAAGTTCAAATCTCTCAAACACAAATTCTCAATTAGTGGGCCACACTTACCCATTAATTTTCAATTTTTCTCATGGATCATCTACCTATAAAAATCTCCAAATTGTCTCAAAGACACAAATTCTAAATATTAGTAGGCCACGCTTACCCATTAATTTTCAAAATTTGGAACTACGTCGCTTTGATCCTGTCAACAGTATGTAGGCAGTCTAGCATCCTAATAGGTGCAATCGCAACCAAATTTGCCAAAACACATTTCCAAGTGCAAATGTCAATTTTAGAAAATTAGTGAGTTCATCAAAATTGCTCATTATTTTTTCTTGGACATTGACATTAAGAAAAATGGTTCAAAACCATCCAATTTTTCACATGGGTCATCTACCCATGCAAATTTCAATGAGATCAAATTCAAATCTTTCAAACACAAATTCTCAGTTAGTAGGCCACACTTACCCATTAATTTCCAATTTTTTCCATGAGTCATCTACCTATGAAAATTTCAACATCTCCAAATTGTCTCAAATATACAAATTTTTAATTAGTGGGCCATACTTACCCATTAATTTCCAAATCTTAAATCCAAACAGAATCTCTGGTTTATTCTTTACCAAATTCGCCCCCAAACACAATTTCATATCGAATCCTTGGTTTATTTAGCTAAATTCACTCAAACACTTCTCAATACAATTCAAATAAAAAATTCCTTGCAATGAGTCATTTATGCATCGCAATTCCTTGAACTATGAGTGGCTTGATTCTCAAGCGATATGTAGGCATCCTGAGGTTCGACTTAGGGGCAACCGCAAAACCAAATACACAGGTTATATTTCTTTATAATGGAATCAAAGGGTGTTCCCTTAAAATAAGGGATTGTAATTAAAAGACACCACGTCTCGAATGGGTCAAACATAAAATAATAAAACCCCATTATTTATTTAGTGGTGGTGAAATTATGTTGGGAGGTTCACATTTTTCTTTAACACCTCTATAATTATTGGTGGGGTAATTGACGAACTTAGGTGCTTTTTTTTTAAAGATAAGTGCTTAGTTGCTAATTGTTAAGTTAATCAAGGTTGTACAGAGAGCTTCCGTTGAGGGATCCCTCAAATAAGCTTATTTGAGGGACATCCTTGTAGGGCACTCTGCATTATAGTTCACTAATCCAAACCATCTATTTTATAGATATTCATTCAAAGATCATCTCTATAAAAAATTACTTTAATCCGATATTATTTGACCAATCAATTAAATTATTGAAATTTAAGTACTTTCTTAAAGTACCGTGCTCATTGATTTTATTGGTCTCAATTAGATGCCTTAATAATTTTCAATTTACATGATTTTTTTGCAAGGATGATCTCATAATGAAGATGTGAGAAATAGATGATTTAGATCGTTGAACAAAATTTCATAAGAGACCCTAAAAGGTGTCCTTTAATAAAATTATTTAAATAATCCATCAATAAGTGAGGACTACATAGTTTTATACATATATATTTGTTAGAACTGGGCTTAGATGGGCGGACTAGAGAGTCAAAACGCAATAGTTTAAAGGGTATATGTAGTAGATAGTTGTGATGCATTGCAAATCAGGTCAGATGCAGCCCTCAGGGCAACTTCAACATAACTAAACCCGCCCTTCTTTAGAAGATCGTTTAGTCATCCAACTAAATCGACAGTTGATCATTAGGACCTTAATTTGTTATCAGAATCGTTGATTTCTTCGATATACTTAATTAAGTTTTTAAAAGATATATGTTTAAATGGTAATTTAAAAACCCAACGTTTTCAATTATGACATATGTATAGTTAATCTTTATTCACAATGGGGTGGATAAGAGGGTGCATCTATGTATTGTGCTATTATAAACTAGTTACCATTGAGACATTGACCATGAAAATTTATAATCATCAACCGTGGTGACATCAAAATTGAATGGCTCTCATCAATTTGAAAAAATAAATAAATAACCTTATCCCAACTTGAACCTAGTCTGAAACTCTGAATGCACACAGATTTTCATGGACTAATAATGATCTGCTTTCTTTTCATTTGAATTCATTTGCCTTATTTTAAAATTGTTAAATTGAGAGGTCTCACTTTGTTCATGTACTCTCTCTCTCTCTCTCTCTCTCTCTCTCTCTCTCTCTCTCTTCATGCATATCGTCTTAGATTCTGAGTACCAACTGGCAGAAGAATCACATCCTGTTGATGCATCCTTTTCAGTTGAAGTAAAATCAATCATACCATCGATTCTACATTTATTTATGAGTGTGTCTTCTCTTGATTTAAATAAAGTGACTACCCCCTCCTGGATTCAATCAAACTCATTGACATATTAGCTTCATGATTTTGAGGTGTAAAAGTTTTTTAATCATTGGAAAAGACATTAGTGTATGCATTGCAATTATCTTCTTGGCATTGGCCTGCTGTTGGCTTCTAATCCTCTAAAAAAGCGAAAATAGCTAGTCAACAATTTGATCTACAGAATCTCGATCAATCGCAATCTAGACTATATTATTATAAAAATAAAAGTTTACGTACACATATCAAATTAAAATTTGTCTCCAATGATAAATTATTTCTTCGAAATAAGGAGCCAAGCATTTTTCAACAAAAACTTACATTCATGAATACACACACGGAAAGAACTATATTAGACGTTTTATTTGACGCATATCATGGAGTTTACTTCAATTAATAATCTACACTTATCCATAGTGTCAATGTCACAACAATAACTAGCATCTTCTCATAATATTAATAACCTTAATTAAAACATATTGCCTTGCACCTCTAAACTACAAATTCCTAAACAACATATTTGAGTTGTTATTTCCACCTCCACACACAAAAATAATTGTATACCTCTTTCTATATATCTCTCTCATTATACGACCCGAGTCATGTTTAATATAAAATATTTAAAAAAAAAAAAAAAGGGTATATACAACATGTAATATGGAAATTTCTTTCTCACACGCAAAATAAGATTCCCAATAGGAAATAGTAAATATTGATTTAAACTAGAGGCTAAGGTCAAGTGACCAGGGGATGTGAAAGTTGAACCTATATGGCAGGAAAAATCATGCATGATGGTACATCGATGGTATAGCAATGAATTTTAGTGAAACTTCATATTCATAAAATCTTATATTAAGATTTAACCAGCTAATATATCAATGATTTGATTTGAATGCAGATAGAGGAGCACAATCATTTTGCTTTGACAAACAAGCAGCAAAGCGTACGTTGTTTCTGCTTGAGTATTGTGAGGAGTGAACATAAGTACTACGGCATTGTAATAATTATTAATTGCACTCGGTACGAATCTTTCATCGATCATTTTGTAAGGTTAAGAGCATCTTTAATAGTATTCGTAAATAAAATTCTTCAAATTGAAGTTTGTTAACCTACATGACAATTTGAAAAGCCTTATTTGCTACTTAAATAATTTTTGTTTTAACAATCTCTTCAATTCAATTAATGCAATATCTTGAAAAAGTAGGAAAAATATGAAAACATGTGAAAAATGACTATGTATTTAATATATGAAAAGAAAAAATTGTATGTTTTTAACATTTTCTAGGTAGGTTTTGTTTTTCTAAAGTAGAATTAAATGTTTGAATAGCCAATGTCAACTTACCAGTCCTGAAGAGAGGGAAAGAGATTGCACTTTTGACGACTAAGGTTGAAGAAGCTGTTGGAGAGAGTTTTTCTAATATGGCTCACTTATTTTATAATTTTAAAGTTGTTGAAGAGGCTGTTGGAGATGCTCTTAAGAAAAATAGAGCTGCTAGAGCATTTCTAATGGGCGGCGTAAATGTTGTGGATCGGCCGGTATTTACAGCTTAAAAGTCGAATCTATATGTTTTCTTAGTGATTTGTTTCTCATTAATCCTTCAGCATTTAGGCTTATCAAGTAAAACCCAAACTAGAGGTTATCCATAACAAACATGGTTTCTTATTAGCTATAAATATTTGTGGATCAAAATAGCTAAGTGAGATACATTCTGAAGTTGTAGTGTCCTATATATGCAAAACTGTACAAACTAGTTTAATTGAGAAAGGAAGGTGAGAGGAAACAAACAGACAGCTACCTAACCAAAGACGTGAGAAAAAAATAAAATAGAAAAGAAACAAGTCGTAAAGGTAAAAACTGCCTCAATATATATCCCATGAACATGATAGGGAGAGGAACAATTGTTTAGGGTTAAATGTCAGCCAATGCCAAGAAGCACGTGGTGTGGTGGCAGAGGGCAATGCCATGAGCTCCATTCAACTCAGAGGACAGTTTTAGTGCATAGAAATGCCTGACAAAATACATAGACTATGTCCTCACAAAATAATTTGGCATTCTGATTTTATTGAAATCAATCACAGAAAGTGAATCACTATGCGACAACTTTGGCCTGATATTCTTCAGGATCAACATTACAATCATTGCTTCATAGCCTCATGTTTTATTTTTTAACTTATTATCGATTTGTGGCTAACAATAAGTGGGTTTTTTTTTATTTATTTATTTAATATAAGCGATATTGAGCAAGAGAAAGATTAAATACGAAATCTCAAATGTAAAGATAACTACTTTTAACTATTGGAATTACAAACCCGTTTCATAGATGGGGTTTTTAAGTCCCATTAAATTTTCGAAGCCCCATCTAAGCACTTAATTATTTATTTAGAACCATGTCTTATTCATTGGAAGGGATATCCCTTTGTATCCGGGGCAAAAAGATGTCGGTTTATGTGTCTTTTATTGGAACATTCAAATTGGTCGATTTTCCCTCTATCTCTTTCGAAACCAAGGACAAAAGACACCAGCAGCCAGCAGGGACTCCTTGTTTGAATCCCCTTTGCATGATTTGAATTAATATATTTTATATAATTGCTTTGGCTCTTGGACATTTTTTTATGTTTTATTTATCATTTTCCCATTGAAATGTATTGTCTAAATCTTTTGTCTTACAATGGTCCAAGAAATTAGAGTCCCCAAAAACATGGGCAGCCAATTGCAAAATAATTTTACACCAAAAATAGTATTTACATAGAATTTTTGGGTAGCAAATGGAAATTTTATTTATCTACCCGACTTTTACGCTGTTGTGATCACTTACATCAACTAATGCATTTAGAGGAGCACAAAGGCGGACAGATGAAAGTGCCTTATTGAAATGCTTTGCCTTTGTGCCAAGGTACTCATTCCAAGTAATTGGCCGGTAGAGAGGAGGCTGACTTGGGCCTAGTAATTTTGAAAAGGGTGAGATTTGGACACTATCTGGGGGTCCGTATAAGTAAGCGATGGATAAACGGTGTCTGCTCCGGTTCACCACTGCCTGGTGAAGGACACTCGGGTACAACCCGTTAGATAATATATGGATGAGATCGCCGACGTTGACCACGAGAGCACCGGGCAATGGCGGAACCGTGACCCACCCGGTCCCCTCCCGGAGGACTTGCAAGCCACTAGTGTTGTTTTGGTAAAGGATTGTGAGGAGGGTAGAATCCGTATGCGCTGCCAAACCCATGGCCCGATCCGGGTCCGGGCAAGCCGGGTACGAATTCAATTGTAAGGCAGCATATGCATCTCTGAAGTCACCTTTTGGCCCAGCCCATTTGACATCTTCCTTGGATATACCTAGTGACCCAAGCATTAGCCACATCAGCCTGCCGGCAAGCCTTTTCATCTCCTTCTCATATTCTTCAATAATATTACTGAAAAAACAAGCAAAATCAAAATCAAAACACTGTTTAATACATAACAAACAAGGATGCTATTATGATGGATGGTTAGCAAAGTAAACATTAATAACAAGTAGATTTAATCTTTTGGATATTTCCGCAAACCAAATCTTCTCAGTGGGTCCATGGCTCTCATTGTAATCTTTTGCAACTTGCGTCTTGTAAAGAAAATGGGTCTTCTGCCTACATGGCCATTGGCCATAGTACTTTCACCACCCAAAAACCAAAAACCCCAACAAAATTTTTTTTTAAATAAAAAATAATAATAAAATATTAAGAATGAGGTTATTGAATTAATATGATTAAATTAGTACCAGAATTTGTCGTAATCTTGGGGCCAAAGTTGACGAAAATGGTCAAGTGGGGAGCCAACAATAGTGAAGCCTTCAGACCACATGAGCTTCTGAAAAAACGAAGATATCCGAGCAAAGCCATAGCCGGAAATGCCGTCTGGCGATCGAGCGGCCTTGAGCTTCTGCTGAACCGGCAGAGAGAAAAGGCTTCTGCCAGCAGATTCAATGTCGTCAAGAAGCTTGCTCGGGATGCCATGGTTGGTGACTTGGAAGACACCCCAAGTTCGACATGCATGGCCTGTGAGCTTAAGGGCATTGGGGTCGGAGAGATCAATGACTGGAACAGACTCTTGCTCTGCCCCAAATGAGCCCGGAGAAGAAGGGTACTGGTCATCGTTTTGGCTCCATGCATAGGAGTCTGGAAGCTCCTGCAATGAGCTGAAATCTGGGTGCTTCAGTTGGAGATTGAGAGGGTGGGATTTGAAGGCATCAGAGAGTCTTGCAGGCATGATGGTGGTGGTGGTGGTGGTGATATAAGTTCGTTGATCAAAAGGGTTTGTTTTGAATTGGAGAAAATTACAGCAGAGAGAAGATGGGTTTTGTGTTTGTGTGGTTAGAAGAAAATTAAGGGTGTGCTGAGGATTTTTGGAGGAGATGTGGTTACAAACAAGTATAATGGTGGAAGTACTTCTTGTTTGAAAACATAGGATGGTGATATAAAAGAAAGATAAGGTTTGGGGAGTTTATATAGAGATGGCGGACAAGATAGCGACAACTTGGCCAAGTCCCCCCCTCCACCCCAAAACAGAGTTATATCTTGGAAAAGTATATAAAACCAAAAATTAAAATAAATTTTTTCATGTATTTTAGAAGGTTCGTGAATTTTAAGTTCATGTATTAATTCCTTTTTGGGGTGTTTTTTTTTTTGTTATCTTCCTTTGTGGAGAGTTCATGTAATTGCCTCAATGGGTTATTGTGTACTTGTGTGAAACAAGGGTAACACAATTTTGCTATTCTCGGTTAATTAAGACATGCAACACGTGATAAATTTTCCATGTGGCAGTCTGTGATTGGTTGAAGATAACAAAACAATGTTATCCCTACTTCATACAAAATTTTCCGGTTTTTCGGGTGTGAGGGTAATGTTTTGGTTTGGAGAGGGCGGTCGTTTTGTTTGATGGGTGCATGTTGAGCTGCGCATTTGGACAAGGGAAAGAACAAAAATGAAAAGAACCATCTTGGCCTCTACAACTATGAAAGTGTAGTGTAAACAATAAAACCGAATGAGGGGATTTAAAGACATCTTAACTTAAACCCTCTCAAAACCGAAAGGAGTTTCGGTGAAAAGAGGACACTCCCACTCTCCATGTGCCTTTGTCTTGTCCTCAAGTAGAAAAACATCTAAATCAACGAACCTCCTCCCCCAATCTTGGTCCTCATCTCAATTCACTAAGCAACAGCCCTTTCTTTTGGGTCCTATATGACCAAATTACCCTTTTTGAAATTGATGAAATTTTCTCTTATGGTGGCTAGGGGACCCAATATGTTGTGCTTTAGAATTCTCTTTTATCATTAAGGCATTGACCAGTTAAGTGGGGGTTTCATTGATAAGTAGTAGTTATTGTTTCAGATGAAACATAACAAATTATATTAATTTTTGTTTATGATTAAATTTTGGAATGTAAATGTTATGTTTTTCTTGAGAAATGTTGTCAGCAGAGGTGGAGCCAAAATTCAATATTTTAGGGATCATAAGTTAAAATATAGCTATAATATACGTGATTACATGTGACATAGCATTATTAATCAAAAATTATAAAATAATATTATCCCCGTTACAATTAAGTTTTTCTCCACCCGCCCCAACCCCCCCGGGCGCCCGCGCCCCCGTCCCTCATTATGAGTAAGTCATCTTAGTGGCCCTGGCCCCCATCAGCGCCCCCCCTTGGGTTGTCAGTTACTCATCTTACAACATGACAAAGAAGTCTCCATCTGAAATTTTTCCTTGTGGAGGGGCAATTGTGTCTGTTAAAATAAAAATTAAAGGGTGAGATGAAGTGAGTGGTCTAATGCTTTTTTCACTTATATAATAATTGGTCATTTCCAAGAAAAGTAGTAAAGTTCCTTTTGGTTTTTGCGGTTAGATTTGTAGGTGTTTGTCCCATAGCACCCCAATTGGGGCTCCTAAAAATCCATCACCTTTAATACTAACGAACATTTTTAGAGGTGTGTTCCAAAACATTGCCTAATGGGTCGTTTGGTTTCTTACTTTTTCTACCCTGGACATCAAAGTTGGGAAACCTCTTGTTATTATTATTATTATTATTATTTTCTTTTTAATAAACCGTGATTTTTTAAAATTATGATGTCATATATGAGTCATGCACCCCAACCCCATCTGGCCATGTATAATGTCTCATGAGATATGACCATCAATATCATACATGGGACATGTGCTCGTGAGACACCCACAACAACACATGCACATACTCATTCCACATGCATGTGCAGTTCACGTGCTACGAACATGCCTAGGTCGGGTTGTTATACCTATATCGAAAATATTGAAAATATCGGTAGTCTAAAAACATGGGAATTTGGATGGAAATATCGGAATATTATCGATATTGATAAAAATTGAATAAAAACCACAGAAATTGTAAGAAAAACTTGAAAATTTTTATTGAAACTTTGGAGAATGTTTATTTAGTCAATTATCTATTAGTTTATCAAAAAAAAAAAGAAGAAGAAGAAGGAAATGCATTACATGATGGATTTAATTGATTTAAGTTGATTATACAGCGAGCTGGCAAACACTGTGAGTGTAGGAAATATGTAGTAATTAATGAAAAAAAGATTAAACACACCATAATCATTTATATATAATGATTTACTACAATATTTTACACTTTATACATTGCATTGTAAGATACATGAGTGACTTAGTACTACATAGAGTTCCTATGATGTTCAAATTTTTCACTATCTTCATCATCTCTATGTGTAGAGTAAGTGTATTGTGAAAAGTATTTATCAAATGATAAACCCCCAAAATAGTTGTGCATGTAATTGTTAACATGCCACCCATATAAATATAAATATTTTAGCATATTATCACTAAAACATAAGTGATATATGGTGATTAAGGTGTTGGAGGAGTAAAATGGGAGGGGTTCAAATCCCCTTTGTGTTTTTTTTCCTCCTTTTTTTTTTCTTTCTTTCTTCTTTTTCCTTTTTTTTTTTCCTTGACATCGATATTTTTCGATATTATCGTCGATATTTATATGATATGTATATAGACATGTTCCGAAATATCCGTGATTCGAAAAAATCGAAATATCCTCAATATTTTGTCGATATTATCGATATTTCAGACTATGGTTATACCACGGTTTCGAAATTCATATTCACCAACCTAGCTAAACCATCTCACGCCATTTCAGTTACAATTGATTCTATTTGCATGTCAAATTTTATCT
Organism: Prunus dulcis; assembly: GCF_902201215.1. Classification (NCBI taxonomy): domain Eukaryota; kingdom Viridiplantae; phylum Streptophyta; class Magnoliopsida; order Rosales; family Rosaceae; genus Prunus; species Prunus dulcis. The sequence goes on along the minus strand of NC_047652.1, from coordinate 5,519,163 downwards.
TCTCTGTGACTTGTGAATTTTGTATGATATTCACCACTTAGCAGTCTGGCACTTATAAAAGACCTTAATTTGTAGACCAATGGTTTCACGTTCAAATTCTCATAATACTTTGATATTGTGTGCGTGAGAAACTCACCTCCTCTTTAAATGATTATAAGAACGTTTACCCAAAGACTGTACATCAAATATGTATGTATGCATGCATGCATGTATCTATGTAACACTGAAACATGCCCGAACAACTTAACTAGCAAGAATTCTGTTTGTTTTTTGTTTTTGGGGCATGAAAGTAGCAAGAATTCCTTGAGTTGTAAATGTGCACACAAACTTCCATTTTTAGCAAAAGGTTGTATGCATGAGAAGTAGTACAAGTACAGTGAGCAGAAGTATCCCAATTTACAACGCTTTTGTTTTAATATATATTAAGCTGATGCATCCATCCACCATCGTTAGAATTCTTACAGCAGCAGAAAGCTGTAAAATCAACTTTTTGTTGTGTTCCTAGGCTCCTAGTCCTGCCTTCTGTACACAGACAGTCTCAAAAGAAGCCAGACGTCTTCTCTGCTTTTTAAATTTCTTTATTTTCGTACAAAATGGGAGATCGGTCAGATTATATTATATATAATGAGGACATCATTTTCCTCCAATCAATTATGTTTTCTTTAATCACTCTTAATTAGTGTAAATAACAAAAGAAGACTTTCACATTTATGGTCTACTTACTATTTCGTAATGAAAAAATAAGAAGTTTGAATTCATATTACGAATTACTCATGTGTTTATTTCATATAAAAGAATGAAAAGGCAAGCGGAGTCTATACAATGCAATTGTAAGGACAATGCAAGTACATGTCATAAGAAAACCTAGGCTGTTATACCATGCTAAAATATGAGAGAATATTATTTGTAGGAATTTTCTGTGTCTGGATCGGATTCGAGGTCTGTTTCTGGTTCTATTTATGTATTTGAAAGAACTAGGCCATTTGAGCGGCCAATTCTGTGTGGGTCAGTTGAGAAGGAGAAGGGAATTCGGTGGTGCTACCTTTATGGGCGATGAAAAATTGTCATTTCCCACGATGGCGGCTAGGGTTCAAAACAAGAGTCATGGGTTTGTGTCTCTCTGTATGTATGGAGAGGGAGCCTTATGACATTATATGTATGAAGATTCTCATGTCAAGTGTCTCTCTGTATGTATGGGGTTGTGTGTGGTTTTGTATATGCACAGGTCCTATATATGTACACGTTCGTCTCTAGCTAGAGAGAGAGAGATAGAGAGAGAGATTTACACCTAGCTATAGGTATAGAGTAGGAGAGAATTTCCATTAAGCTTTCACATTCTCACAAACAACAATTGATTTGAAGACTCCGTTGTCCCCAATTGAGTAAGCAAATTTTGTTCAGTCTTGATGCTTTGTGTTGTATGATTGAAAGCTCCAAGAGTTTGCAAGCAACTATTGAACATGGAAGATTAGATTTGCAACTGCCCCCACACTCTACTCAACTTTTGGCATATAAAATGCATCACGAAAGCAAGATGCTTTTTGCTCCAATCTTTGTTGGGATATAGCATCTTGTTTTTCCATTATTTTTCCTGGTCTTGAGTAATATATTAATTAAAGCTGACATGTTCTTTTTCCATTATTTTGTTAAAGTTTTCATTAAATAATAAAAAGGTATCCTTTTAAGGAGCATCTTTCAATAATCGGTTTGTCTTAATGGAAACCATTTAACCAGTAAGATAAACAATAAGACAACTCAGTGCAATATTTTTTAGTTCTCTCGTGTCGTGTGAGATAAGATGGTCACTTTCTGTGATGATTTCAGAGCATCAGACAAACTACTTTTGAAATGGATTTCGGGGCAGTAAAAAAAACATTATAATTCAATGAGTACACAAAAGAATAATGTCGAGTAGCCATCACACATTGGTTAACATGTCTCTGATATCATTAAAAAAGTTGAGGTTTTACGGGTATTCTTTCACATCCTCATATATACAAGCAGAAAATAAATCGAATCCAAAGATTAATTATTTTTCCGGTTAGTGAGATAGGTTCTTTTTGTAGATATAAAATGATGAATGTCTAAACTCATACATAGCCACTAAAATCCCATTACCAAACTCAGTTCAAGGGTTTTGATTTCGATTGCCATTATAGGTTTGGTTGTACTTGTTTCTATGACCTAAAAATGGCAATCCAATAAGACATGAAGAGGTATCAATGTCATAGAGGAGAATGGAAGGAGGTGTTGCACGTGTCTTGATGGAGCTGGACCGTCCTACTGATTCAGGTAAAATCAATCAAGTACAACCTAAGCAAAATATACTTGACTCTAGTAAATTGGGGAGTCAAATTTGTTTCTAAATCTGGAATTTGGATCAAGACATATCGCCCTTCGATCAATCAATAAAAGTTTGGTCAACTTTTGAATGCATCACACATGTACGTTACTGTTCAAAATTGATTGTGCTTGTGCTTAAACTTGGCTCAAATATTTCAAAATTTAGCTTGGCTTGTATGTGCTATGAGTAAAGTTTGAGTTTGAGTTTGATTTGATTTGGCTCTGCTCGTATGCAATGTCAAGCTCTCAAAGCTTCAATCTTGATACGACTCAACTTAACACTACTCGATTCGACTAGACTTATAAAAATTAATGAATTATAAGAAAATTATAGCATATATAAATATATAATTTATGAGAAGATGGATTCGAATTTGGGTGCAACATGGCATACAAACTCAAATCATATCGAATCAATGTACAACCCTAGCTAGTTTACCCTACATATGGAAGCAGGTGGGTTTTGCCTTCTTCACCTAGCTGACTAAATGGAAGGATCTGAGCTCTTTTCTGTTCGAGGGTGAAGTTTGGTTACATTGGTCTACAACCATTAGGGCTTGTACGCTTAAATTCCTATTTTACAGCCTATGTGCTTGAAAAGGCTAGTATTAGATGGTTTGGTCGATTTAGGCACCTGTTGCAATGAATAACATACGCAAACACCTAACTACTTGGTTGGACTTACGTGTCACAAGATATACATACACACATGATTAAAACATTGTTTTCGTACAGATAAGATTTTTCTTAAGGCAATCTAGAAGATATATATACTTCAAGGTCTTGGCATACTAAGGTCTCTTTGAGGACTTACAGAAGGGGTCTTAACCCCCTTTTTTAATTTTTACAGATTACTCGCCAAGAGGAATTTTCGGCAGTAAAACTCAAACCTAGACATTCGTAGCGAAAAGAAAGACTCATTGACTTTATAGGAGCTTCTTTATTATACCAACAATTATGATAAATTGCTAGCTTTGCTAATCAGGTTCATCCCTTCTTTTACCTCCACAACCACAGTATAAATTATTTTGGATACCTTTCTCTTAATTATTAGCAAATTCTAAAAGGAATTCTAAAATGAAATATTTAATTTTTATGATATTAGTTTTGTTGCACATTTCACTGAGAAATTCTATCAATAATATCATAAATGTTGATATTTAATTAGTATACTGACAAGAATGTGAAGATCATGCAAGAAAATGGAGACTTTTTGGGGGACAACATGCCATGATTAGTTTTTTTAGTGTATTATATAGTTTACTGCACTTGGGGTCGCTTTTTTCCTTTTCATATCCCAAACTCTCTTACCAACACACATGGTGACATGGTGTAGCAGCAAACCAATGGAAAAACACCAAGAACAAGGTGAAGATAGAATGGAATATTAAAACAAGGTGGCTGCCCCTTTCTCTTATCATATCTGTCCTCTACACATATACATACATTTATATAATATGGGTCACAGTATTTTGACGCATCAAATGTCATCTTCTTCAGTCTTCTCCACTACATTTGAGTTTGGAAGTTAGTATATATCAACCTTCCACTCTTGACAGATTGCCATATTGGTATCATATATGTTGGATTTTTACTTTTGCCCTTTTGACTATAGACTATTCTTCTTTCCGCAAAAATAAAAAATTCTTCTTCTTTTTTTTTTTTTTTCGTTAAAAATATATATATATATTATGATCCTTTCTCTTACGTCGGATCGAGAGCTGAAGGGGTAACTCATCATTTTCATTGCACTCAATAGCATAAATTTGCCAGGATTTATATGATCCGGACATTTTGGGTACCAATGCTTCTTGCCTTCATTTCACAATTGCGGCTGTATGGTGAATTACTAAATATAGCCAATAACTATTGACAAAAGAAAAAATATTCCCAATCATTTGGGCTTACATATATTTAAAAATTATGGTTTGATATAATACGGTCACGTATTATGATATGAGTGGATATTTGTTGATATAATCAAAAATATAAATCCGATATTCACTTATAATATATTACGTAGTACCACAAATTTTATTTTATTTTTCCATTTTGTTTTTCAAACTAGTTGTACGTGCATTATATATGGTGTGAGGGGATGGAGAATCCATGAAGTACTCTAACTTTGTGGCAGAGGAAGCAAGAGTTGAACATAGGTTAAGTCTTGTTTTAAGAACACAAAAGTTGAGTAGAACATTGAGACATTTACATTATTATTGTTAAATAAACTGATTAATGATGTTATCAAATATAATTTTTTTTAAATACACGTAGACAGAGAAAATTGTATATTGTTGATCATTAATTAAAACTTTTATGTGAAAAAGAAAAAAAATATATATGAAAAATCCCTGACCTGAAAATCCCAAATTGTGCATAGAGAGAGAGAGAGAGAGAGAGAGAGAGAGAGATTCTGTTAAAGTGTAAGATCTAAAGCTGCAGAAAATAATTGAGATTCCTACTAGAGAAAGATAATATTATATATTGAAATAAAAAATTAAAAAGAAGAAAGAAATTTAATAATATAATTAACATTCATCCTTTTCTTCTCTCTCTTTTCTAAGTTGAGCAGTGGAAACAATGTTACTCGTTTCTTCTTTTGGATTTCAAGCATTTGATGATTAAAAGAATGATCATAAGGAAAGGATATATATGCTGAGTAAGCTAGAAATAGAACAAAAGAAGAAAATAAGTAGTTGCAATAAAGCAAACTAAATTGTTTAGGGCCGGTTTGATAGTTATTTCAATTTTAGTTTTTAGTTTTTATTTTTTATGCTAGAGTATAGAGGAAAATGAGAGTCAGAATGGGAATAACGATGAGAATGAGAGGGAAGGATGGGAAGGATTGTTTTCACTTTTGTTACTCCTCCCTCTCATCGTCCCTCTCAATCTCATCTCCACTTTTATTCTCACTTCCGTTCTCCCTTTTTTTTCCTCTAAACTATAACTCAAAAAATTAAAATAAAAAATTAAAATTAAAATAGTTATTAAACATGCACTTAAGATTTTGATTACATTTACCAAGTAAAGAAGTGGACAAAAACAATTGATTGATGGAGCTAAGAATTCAACCAGATCAATATAGAAGAATATTAGCGACAGGAACAAGTGGCCACATGAGTTTGCAGTGCCCTAACCATGCACATTGCATCATTGAAATTTAGTTTTATTTATTATGGGATTTTTATCGCATTGTGCTGACAATGGACCCAGATAATAAAGCTGCAAATCGTACGGGGTCTAAACATGTTCCCATGGTAAGAAAGGTTTCTTACAATATTACTTGACTCTTACAACGTTGCTACTTTGTGTTATTGATCTTCAAGAAAGTTATCACGACTTGATAAAATTATCCAGATAGTACTTCTGTTTTTGGTCGTGAGATAGTGCATTAAATACGCTCTCAAATCCAAACCCAAACCCTAACTTCATTTTTGCGCTAAAACAAAGGGGGAGGCGGTCTCGGCCTCTCCTCTCTCCCTCCTCTTCTCTTCTCCTCTTCCCCTTTATCCCTCTTCTTTTCTTCTCTTCTCTTTCAACTCCTCGCAGGCGGCTACAGATATGCTGTTTTTATTTTATTTTATTTTATTTAAAGGTAGTGGTTTTAATCTCTTTGTGGTTATTGTATTTGTATTGCTCTTGTGGCGTAATTTATGAATGTTATCTCCTTACCATTTGACTTTTAAAAAATTAAATAAATAAAATTATGAAGATAAGAAAAGATTAATTTTTGGAAAGAAAACAAAATTGCCCCAAAACTTTCCTAAATTGAAATCGGAAACATGCAAGTTTGCATGATCCTTCCCATTTTGGAGAGAAATCAAACTTATGGTTTTATACTTGTCAATTCTAAACACCATGCATGGTGTCATGGTTGCCTTCAAACACAAAAGCAGTCGATTTAGTAAGTCTTCCATTTCTTTAGATCTGAGACAATGAAAATATGATTATGGGTTTTGTTCAGTTCCAGAACAATAACATCTTGGGTTTACCTCACAAAAGCCAAGTAGCAACATAATTTATTACCAATCATATATATTAAGCAATTGAAAGTACCAACATGTAATCTAGTTCAGACATGAACAGGAATTGTTGGGGCCATGAAAGATGACAACTGAAAGTACAAAAAAAATAAAATAAAATAAAATAAAATGTCATAGCATGCAATTATAAGCAATTTGGAACAACATATATAATGCAGAGCAAACTTTCTCGAGCACATGCTATTGTTTTCTAGTTAACAAGGCAACAAAATCTATGAACTGTCCCTGCTCTTGTACTCTCTCTGCCTCTTATAAATTCTTTGCTCTCCTTTACCTTATTATTGCAACATTAGCTACTCTATACTAAATCCACCCTTCTCTTCTCGGGGATAGGTTTCGGGTTCAAATCTTTGAGAGTTCATGAAATACAATAATACATGGAGATTCTTTATTTTATAATTAATTGGCTGTGAAATAATAGACCTTATTTTGATCCAAAATATTAAACAAAAAAGTGCAGAATAACCAAATCATGGCCACCATCTGAACATGTACATGTTGTCTTCTCGTCCTACGTTTGCTTCCATGTCAAATCCATGTTAGAATGATTGATATCAACAGGATAATGGTTACTGTACCCCAAAAAAAAAATTTATCATAATTTGAGGGAAAAAAAAATGTATGTATAACACAATAAAAACTAAATTGTACTTCAAAATATAGTTGACGGAAACAATTCTCATTAGATAAGGGACGGAAACAATTCTCATTAGATAAGGGAGGGGAGGGGAGGCAATCGAACTTGAAATCTCTTTCAACGCTGGAAACAAAAGTACTACTAAACGAACAACTATTTGGTTATAGAAAGAATCATTGGGCTTAGATGAACTTCAGCACATACAATGGACTTACCCAACTCAAAAAAGCTGGCTCAAGGTTATGAAAGTCAACCAGCAGGACCAGGCAAAAGCCCATTGGCCCAATTAAATCCATATATTCAAAGTTAAATTATAAATCTAAATCATTGGCCATGCATACATGTAGAATCTTGTTTGAATGTATTCAAATGTTTAGTGTAGACATCTTGCGGTCTGGAAATATCCTTTACATTCAAACAAGGTTCCACATGACATGTTAATGATCAAGTAAAAGAACATTACCTCATGGTAATTTTCTTTTAATTAATGTTAATCATTTCTTTTAGTGCTTAGAACTGTATAAATGTACACCTACATGATATACGGTTTCTTCGAGAGATACGAGTACTAGACGATTGTTCCTTGCTCTTGCAATCTCCTCCAAAATAGCCTAAAATAAGGTTTAGAAAAGAACAAAGTGACTATAAAGATAAAGTAAAAATAATGATAATAAGCTGCAAGAAAACTGTGAATAAAATTAACTCTCTAGACTGTTTGATCAATCTAATTGATAGCTTACAAGGTTTAAAGCATGCGAAGGCTGGCATATCCAACAAGTTCCATGAGCCTTGAGGGCATTGGCATTCGTATCCACTTCCATTGGTTACGCAGGTTCCATCACCACACCAAACAAGAGCACAGCCTGGAAATTAATTTTCATTGTTAATGCATGAAAAAGAAAGTGAAAGTATTTACGCATCGTAAACGAATAAAAATGTGATATGTATAGCATTACTTGTTTTCAGTCTTTCCAAAGTGAAAATGCATTTACGATATAAAAATGTTATATGTATAACATTACTTGTTTTCAATCTTTCCAAAGTGAAAATGCATTTATGCATGGTAAACGAATAATTTTGCTATATCACCTTTTGGCGGAATCGGAGGAGCGGGTGGTGCGGGTGGTGAGGGAGATTCATCACACTGGAAATTAATCGTGCCTGCGAATAATCATCATATATGAAACCAATTATTGTGTCTCTATTCTTTCTCATATATTAAAAGAATAATCAAAGTGGAAATTCAATTGTGGCATGGAGGGTGAATTTCTGAACCTACTTCTCTGGTGTCTAGAGCATCCGCAATTCTAATTTACCTATAGTAAAAGTAGCAATATTCCAAAAATAAGGCAGATAAAAAGTCCATGCTGAAATGGTTTATTTTGTCGGTGGATTGCCATTCCATAATTAGGGGAAGAGTAAAAAGGAAAAATTATGTTAGTAACTTGTGATTAAAAAATAAGGGGAATTGATTTTTCCACTCTTTTTTCGTTCACTTACATTCTCTTTGTTGGAAATTATATATTATAGTAAAAAAAATATTAAAAAACAAAATAGAGTGTAAGTTGACAAAAAGGGAGTGAGTGAGAAAATCAGCACCAAAAAAAAAAAAGATCTCTAATTTTTGTAGAAATAAAAGTATACATTAAATTATATAATAAACCATGCTAGTTCATAGATCAATTGACTAATTTTCAATAATAATAATAATAAATTCTTTGGATACAAACGATATTGGATGAGGGAAAATTATCTTTATTATTTGAGCTAAAACCATATATTATCAAAATGAAAATATATTCACCAATAGAATTAAAACTGTAAGAAGGTAAATATATAAATTTAATATTTTTTATCCCAAAAACCTCACTGGGGAGGGATGTAGCCCTTGTGGTAATTCCGCCCATGTTCACATGTCGATTGAAACAATGACAAAAAAATTACTTATCTTTTTGTATTTAACCAAATCACAATCTTCTTGTAATTAGCGTCCTTTTACTATTTTAATGCCAACAAAATTGTGATAGCCGATTGATTATATTATATTACAGCTAGCCTGCCCCTGTAATATTTGCAAAAGTGCCAGATTACAATTACAGTATAAAAAATTCACATCAATAAGGTGACTATATGATCAACTTTCTCTTATTAGAAAATATGGTTTGCTAAGTTGTAAATCAACATTGTTAATTAGAAGAAAAAAAATTACGCTTAAATGTATGATTTGGATTCACATTTTGACAATTCAACACACATAATATCTTTCAAAAATATATTCTCATGACATAATTTTCCTTCAAAATTACGTGTAAATTTGGATCGACCAATGAATGTAGCAACTGTTTTAAACATTGATACATTATGGTCATTCATTTATACATTAAACTAACACTTAAAAAGGCCTTGATTTGCAGTGCTAATAAGAGGTTCCAGGTTCGAATTCTCCATGGCATCTCGGTTGTGTGTGTGTGACTACCGCTTGCACTAAAAAAACAAACTAAAACTTAAAAGGCAACTTAATTTATCTCTTAAGTATTTACATTTTTTCTATACAAGTGATATTTGGGAATGAAGAATCGAACCTAGAATCTTGGATATAAGGGTAAATGCTTCTAAACACTTGAACTGCAAGCATTTACATTTGAGAGAGAGAGAGAGAGAGAGAGAGAGAGAGAGAGAGAGAGAGAGAGAGACTCACAGTTTGGAACACAAGTGGGGATGCTCAATAGACCAACACCAACGTAAATCTTTATCCAACCAGGATTGCATTCACAGTCAAAACCAAGCAGTGTCTCATTAGAAGTCTTGCATACTCCTTCCCCACAATTTATGTACTGACATTCAATATCTGCCATGCATGCCACAATATCATCACCACCACAACAAAAATTAAATATCAAACAAAAACACCATTTGCTCAAAACCCAAATCCAACTTAAACCCAATAATACAAATTTGAATTAAAATCTACATATATCAAATCAAACAAAATTAATTAATTTCAAGGGCAAATAGGTTGCTATCTATTTTACCTCCTAGTGAGTTTGGTGAACTCAAGTCTGTGGAAATGATTGTAGTAGGATACAAGGTGAAGAGGGCAAGGAGGAGAAGAAATGAAATGAGATTGAGATTGAAATTGAAGGTTCCCATGATCTTTGGTGTGAGATGAGACAAGGTTGGTGGAGCAACTTAATTAAATTGGAAACAGCATTTTTATTTATAAAGGTGGTTTAGTGTTGTGGTTGTGGCAATATTGCCGCCTTTTTTCTGTTTCACACTTTTTTTTTTTTTTTGGTCTATGAAAAGCCAGCTTGGGGCATTGGATCACCAAAGACATTTTTTTCTTAACTCGATTCTTTTGTTTTAGGTTTCAAAAACGCAGCCAAATTTTTGGGTCCGTCCAGCCAAGGAACTTTAGCCGTCCCAATCAATTAATGCAACCAAGTGCTCAAACTCGGAAGATGGGTTCGAGGAACAGGTGTCTTAGAAAAACAAAACAAATCAAAACCAAAACCCTTCAGATCCGTTAAAATAGCGTTGTCAATCCACTCATCCGTTAAAATAGCGTTGTCAATCCACTCATGTTATAACATATATATCTATTCATTGATATTGTATCCGAGATCCATGAAGTATCAACCTCGTCGTCCATCAATCAATCCATATTATGACACATGGATTAGTAACACGTGGCACTGTTACCTTCCCTTCCCGCCTAAAAGATTTCCCTGCTTGTAGGCCATTTTGGCTTCGGAATTGGCCCATGAAAAAAGTTTTGATGATAGCACATACGTTCAATCATAAGGATGTTGTATCATTCTCTTACTGAATGTCAAATTATAAATCATTGAATGAAATTTGCAGTGTATTAGTAGTATGAAGCAGATTATATACTCATGCACGGTTACAGATACAAAATGGCACAACACTAAGACACCTTTCCAACACTTGGAATGCACAAATAAATTTATGCCTAAATACAAAGGAAAAGATCAAGGAAAACAAGACACAATCACTCAGAAACTCGACCATGCAGTGCATCAATTTATCACCTACAATATGCGCTGATAAGATCTATCCTGATCCAAATTCGTTAAACCATTTCTCATGCCGTTCAATATCAGCTTGAGAAACACTCCGCTGGACCTTCCGCAAGGCTTCTTCGAAGTCACACATGGCAACGGGATCCTTTGAGATATCATCCTTGGACATGCTCTTAATCTCTTCACGCGTCTTTCCAGCTATTTTGCGCCTCATCCCATTCAGGGAAGCATCCCGGCAAACATTTGTGAGATCATCACCACTATATCCCTCTGTTCTGCGGGCCACATCATCAATATCTACGTCCTGAGCCACCTGATGCAGATAAATAGGAATAATTAGAAGCAATTTCCACACAAACCTTGGAAATAAACATAACATTTGTTTATTTTCTTATATAACATGTATGAGAAAAATTTACTTGCTCAAATTATGGTTTGACTACAATACCATAACAATAATACAATATTCGTAGTCAGTTGTTACCTCGACGGATTTCAAATTTATCCGAATAAGTGCTTTACGGCTCTCAAAATTTGGTAGGGGAATATATATACGCTTCTCCAGCCTCCTCCTGAATGAGTAACACCAGATTAGATACATCAAGGGCATACAGGCGTAGTCCATTGGCAAGATGCAATATACACACAGCTGACCACATAAATTCTTTCCAACTCAAATTTGAAGATAGGCTAGGAGACTGAAACATAAATACAACAAAATAAGGGCCAACCTGAGGGCCTCATCTATGTCCCATGGAAAGTTAGTAGCGGCCAAAACCATCACTATTTTACGAGTACCATCTTCATTTGTGCCAGTATTGTTGACCCCATCTACCTGAACTAGAAGTTCAGATTTCACCCTTCTGGATGACTCATGCTCCCCAGATGCCCTAGAGAAATTGAGGTTTTGAATTTGGGTCAACGCAAGAAAAGATACCTCATGCATATGTAAGTTTTCCACGAATATAACATACATGCAATAACATCTGAAAAGTTAATTAAGATATTTATGTAAAACTAGATTAAAATCTTACCCCCGGGAATTGCAAAGTGAATCAATTTCATCAATGAATATTGTACTCGGCGCATAAGCTCTTGCAAGATCAAATAAGCACCGTACCATACGTTCACTCTCTCCACGCCATTTTGAAGCTAAAGTAGCAGAGGAGACATTGAAAAAAGTTGTTCCACACTCAGTAGCAACAGCTTTAGCAAGTAACGTCTTCCCAGTTCCAGGAGGACCGAACATAAGAACACCCTTCCATGGCCTCCTAATTCCCTGCAAGCAAAGAAGCAATAAGTTCAATCTGAAAAATGGACCATCTGGATAGAGACATTTCAGCATGTAGAATAAGAATCAATTGCTTCACTGAAATGCAGAAATGTGTAGATACAAATTAAAGCCTGCTTTTTCAAAGTACAGATGTGAACACTATTTGGGTCATACTAATGTAACTGCTTTCATTTGGATTCGTTTATATGTCAAATATATTTCATAACAACAACCACCATACAAAAAGTAGCTACACAATTCAAAGTAAGATCCTAAGGAAGTGCGGCTTGTTAACGAAACTTAAGTGATAACATAGGAAAGATCGCATGCAAATAGCCATGTACCCAAGATACCATTATCATAATTGAGTTTCAATTCAACAAAACCTGAAAATATTCAGGCATCCACAAAGGAAGCACAACAGCTTCCTCTAGAAGTCTTTTTGCTTCAGTCAAACCAGCAACATCATCCCATCTCACTCCAGGACTGGTTTCCAGCACATCCCTTTCAAGCATTTCAGCCAAATCAGGATCCGGTCCCTCATACTGTGACCTCTTTGACTTTCCATCTTCAGCATCACCATTCTAAAAATTTCAAAAACAAATCAGTCTGCAGGACAATGAAAGATACTGAAACTATAGATTCAAACTTTGATGCTAAAAACTACGACACCAGGTCATAGTTTTCCATCACCTTGCAAAAAGGAAATATGAAGCAAATGATATCAAGACAAAAGTTTTTAGCACACCATAATTAACTATTGATGGGTATTTGAATAATGAAGATTACAGCTTTATTGATAGAACTTACTGCTGAATCTGCCTTGCTAGATTTGATGGAACCAGTGCCTTTCTTTCCAGTAGTAGATGTTCGAACCGCTGAGTTAGCCCTACTTGATCCACCAGCCTTTGTACCACGGCCAGGTGGGGCTGTTCTTGTTGCAGAGCCACGAGCCCAAGTTGCATCTTGTGGTGACTTCCTCATACCACCTGGGCCAGCCTTTCCAGGTCTTCTACCTGTAGTGTCCCGACTTGGTGGCCTCCACACATCAGGATCATCCATGGGCAAACCAGATGAAGTTGGGTATTCATCTAAGGGTTGAAAAACAAATGACGACTTAGCATGAATTGGAGGCGAAGAAGGGCGTCGGCCCAAGGGACTTTCCTTAAATGCTCTTCTCTCTGCATCTAATTGTTTCACAACCTCTGCCTCCTCGGTAAGTGCTTTCTTTACATTCATCCATTTCGAGCGAATCAACGGATCATCAAGCGTATTTAGGTGCCTGGAAGCAAATAAGAAATTCAAATCTCTGCCAAGTAAACTTAGGGAGGAACAATAATGACAAAACTAATGCTATAAATCATTGAACTCCAATGATACATTCAAAACAGATCATAGTCTTGCAAAGGCTCATCACGCTGTTTTGGTAGAATATAGCACCTACAAAAACTTCTACAAAGAAATTTTTTAACCCTATTAATCTTTGGATGCTATTTGATAATGAGAACTGGGAAAACAGCATCCTCTCCACTCTTCTCCAGTTATCATGTAAATGAATACACATAAAAAAAACATATCCAAAGCATATTCTTGTCGGGGAAATTCAACTGCACCCCTTGCAGTAGGCACATGGAATCCCCCCCACCCTCTCCCAAATGGTTTTCTTGCACAACTCATACCCCTTGTGGATTAATAAAAGCGAAAATCATAACCTTATAAAGTTAATTTTTTGCTCAATCTAGTTCAAATTTAATCATTTTATAAAAGTTGTTTCTTTGCTCAATATAGTTCAAATTTGAAAACATTGAAATTGTGCATATGTTGCAATCTCATGATTTAGGAAAGCTCTATATAGTTCAAATTTCATGTTTGTAATCTCTACTTCATCAATTAATTCATGGTTTCGGACACCCTGAAAGTAGATAGTCAGTTCCTTCAGAATGCGATAGTAATAATCAGTAGGACTAATTCTTTTCTCATTTGTTCATTTTCATATACAAATCAGAAAAATAAAAGTAAAGGGCCTCTGGCACTCATTACCAAAATTTTCCTTCGAAGAATGCCCAAAAATTCTCTTTCCACCTCCAACACTTTCAATTATCACAAAACAAGCAAAAAGAATGGACATTTTCCCGGAAGATTAGTTATCCATTGAAAAGATATAGAAGAACCAAATCTTGAGGTCCGCATGAATCAAACAGAGACCCCAAAATGCAATTCCATATAGGCTCAAATTTCAAAAGAATGACCAACCAAAACCTAGAAATTTGCACACATAGCTCCGAGACAGATAAACCTGTAACGAAAAGGAAAAAGAAAAGAGTACAAAAATATACAAAATTAAGAAATGTACTTGTTGATCTGAGCAATGCCACCATCAAAGAAGATCAAGGAGGTATCGTAGAGCCCTTCCATTGCGTACTCTCTCGCCAGCTTCAGGTGGTCTTGCAGACCCACCAGAGTTGGCCCCACCATTCTCTCTCTTTCTCTCTCTCGCTCGCTAGCTCTGATTTCTAGGGTTCCGTACAATTAGGGTTCATGTACTGAGGAAGAAGAAGCTCAAACTCGAACTCAACAGTTTCTCTCTTTAGAACCCTCTGTCTTTCTCTAGGACGATGAAGCAGCCCAGTGAGCTTTTGACGTCGCCGTTTAAACGTTTCCAGGTGGGGGAGGGGAGGAATGATGCTCCGTGAATTGACCAAATTGTCCTTGGTATTTAGTCGTTACGGGGTTGGGCTATGTTGGTGTGTGAGATTAGTTGTGGTTGTTGTTGAGTATGTAGGGCCCGCCCAACCAAAGTTTGAACACAAAAGCTTGTTCAGTAAAAAAAAAAAATAATAAAAGGGGCCACAATGACCCAACCCAATACCCGTTTCATGATTTCTACTTATTTTCTTCTTTTTGCTTTTTCCTTTTTCTTCTTTTTTTCATTTTTTGAAGGGGTATGGTGGCAATTGGCAAACTCATTCTTAAATATTTCAAATTAAGGTTTTTTTCTTGTTCCCCACCCACCCTTGTGTCAAAAAGTAAAGAATAAGTTTCTTTTTCTTTCAATTTGTTTAAGTTATCGATGACTCTTGAAATGTTAAATCTTGTAACTTCTACCAAATGTTAAATCTTATAACTTCAGTGGTAAATTACTTATAACACACTCATTATCCAGACAAGTCACAACTAGGGCAGAGAATAAATGAGTATGGCTACCTACCCTTCATCAATCTAATTCATGGTTTTTAAAGTATTGGATTACAAATTGTAAGGTGAACACCGCATACTTCTCAATTTCGTTTGCGTTAGCAAATACTGGAGAAGTCATGAATTGAAAATACCCATGTGTATGTGTTCGAGGAAGTCAAGAATTACAATAATTATAACACCCACCCTAGTAAATAAACATATCAACAGAACACAATCATTCTCAAAGAAGCCTTATTTTGGTGTCAGCATGAAAGAGTTTAGACTAATAGAGGCATAACATATGATAGAACTACACAGCTTACTATTGTAACACAGTCAAAATTGTCTACCATACGTACAGAAGCAACCAGGGCTGTGGTAGCTTCTACTTTCATTCTCGGAATTTGAAATAGTTTTTCAAAATGATTGTTTCCAATACAGAAATAGTTCAAACAAAAGGAAAATAAATATATGACCATATATATGTGAACATTTGAACCATGTATTGCATGTATTTTAAAGATCAATGTGTACAATAACAATACAAGCACATGTTAGAACTTAGGCATTGCCTACTTCATTGAAATTACTCTAATTCTTTTGCTTGCAGCAGACCCTCCATTATTCTAAAGAACCAGTTTCAAACTTGTGTAAACTGGCAAATGGACTTCCATTTTCAATGTTGAATTAAATGCAATAGTTAAAGTTACTGAACCATTCCATCTCTGATCAATTCTTCTAACCCTCTCCTCAGCCTTTCTGCGGCAGCTTTGCAGTCATCCTCTAGCAAGCCACCAAAGGAGATTCTCACATTTCCTGGGCACCCACACGCACTTCCGGGGATCACCACCACCCCATGCCTGTGAGCAAGCCAGTGAACAAATTTATCGTCATCTGCATATTTGTCCGGAAGCTTTGCCCACAAGTATATAGCACCTTCTCCACCTTTAACAGCATCTTTTCCGAGAGGGGAAAGCGCTTCTAGAACAATTTCTTTATTCTTGACAAGACCTTTCACTCGTTCAGTGACCCATTCGGGTCCCATTTCCAATGAGTGGAGCGCAAGGTACTGTGAAATTATTGAAGCACAGATGGGAATGTTATCTTGAACTTTGAGGAGTTGGGTAGCAAAACCCTCTACTTCTGATGGGTATGCTATCTGCATAAATTCATCAATTAGCTTGAATCAGCAATGCTTACTCATGCATACATATGTTATCAAATATTTAGTTCAAAGAGAACAACCTTGACCATTTCGATATCGATCAAAACTTCTATGACTCATGTTCATGCAAGGAAATGTCAAAAATATTTGATTGGTTAAATGGCTATTTGATAAGGTGATTGCCCATAAATGACCTTTTGAATCTTGTTGATTTAGCTGATTTTCTTTGTCGGAATACACTACCAAAAGAAACTTGAAGGTAATTATCAGCTAGCAAGATGCAAGCTCTATACCCTACTGAATGAAGCAAAACTCACATTCGTTTTCAAACCAGCTCTATCAACTTAACAAGCATAAGAGATAAAAAGTATTTCTTACATATCCAACTCGCCATCCCATCATCCCATAAGCTTTCGAGAAGGAAAAAATGTTTACTATGTGATTTCCCTCCACACATGTGTGTTTCAAATCATCATACATAAAATACCTGCAAAATCAAACTTTAAAACCCACATGTACTCTTGGATGCTTCAGAAGCAAACATTTAACACATTAATTCTTCAATCAAAAGCAGTTAACAATAAGACACCACTGGTGAAAAGGAAAAAAGAAAAAGATGTTTCTTTGAATACACTCAAGAGTACTCAGGTAAATAAGTCATCAATTTGGTATATATGTCATTCTTGATGGACCCAATCTAGTGCAAATGGAATGTATTAAAACCTATTTACACATTAACATTTTGAACTCAGTGGACTACAACTATTAATATAAGTGTATATAGGTACTAGGCAATATAACCGAGACAAACTAACCTCTGCTGAAGCAAAAGGCAAACTCACATAACTGCTATTCAAGAAAGTTATGGACTGACATTACTGTGGGTCCATAACGTAGAGAGATTATAAAAGGCTTTCTTCAAAGAACTTTGATAAGGACAGAGAAATCTGTAGGCTCTCCCTTTTTAAAGCTACAGTAACCTATTCAAATGCTCAGTTGGACACTTTGCCCAATTAAGGTTTTCTAAACAGTAGTCCTGTCACTTTTGTAGATCCATTTTCCCTGGCATCCAAACATCTCAATCCAATTATAGGCAAAAAGTCATCTGAGTAAACATTCACTTCAGTAAAGCTCAGAATCTTTAAACTTGGAGATATTCAAAAGATGTTAAGGGGAGAAGGCCAAATGGTTCAGGTTATTTTTAGTTTCAATAGAATGGAAGAATCAAACCAACTTACAGCCTCTTCCTTCTTTTGCTATTCTATTTTATTTCATCTTTTGCTTTCCTTCTGTACTATAATGGATCTCAGCCCCAATCTTCACATATCTTTACATAATTCCTCGTACAAAAACTCCAGATCAATTTGTATGCTAATCAAATTAGAAAAAAACTTGAATGTAGTATGCAGTTCACAATGTCAAACTTTTCTAATAGTCAGGTCAGCGAAGTTTTATGGACAAAAACAGATGCAAGGATCACCATTATTGTTGCCATGAAATCAACTGAGATTTTGATCAGAGTAACTTCCATTCCTCCTAAAAGGGAACCCACAAGCAATGTTATGTGTGTGCCCTGAGATTTATACCAATGAATACACCCATGTTTGAACACGGACCAAATTCTAGATGAGAATCATATAAATCCATGTCATCAAGTCAGCAAAATAATGACTTAAGAACATATTATTGCAGCATTTCCAATCAGATAAAATTTAATACACTTACTCGTATGTATTATCCACAACAAGCCATGATCCAGCGTCTCTACAAATATCTGAAATCCTCTACTCACAAAGAGAGGAAAGAAAATAAGAAAAGCATATAGAATATCTCTAAGAAACCAAACAGTTTATTCACAAGGCTCAATCAACACAACAAACTTTTTTGTATGCATACACATTCACAACTGCAAACTCTTTTGCACATAGACATGAATTGAGAGAGAGAGAGAGAGAGAGAGAGAGAGAGAGAGAGAGAGAGAGAGAGAGAGAGACCTTAAGAAGAGGGTCCGGAATATAGGTTCCACTTGGGTTGCCAGGATTAACAACCGTAACAAGTTTTGGGGTTGGTTTTGTTTCCGATAACGTTTTCTCCAACCAGTCTGAAATAACAAAGTAGTATATATGATGTAAATAAAGAATATTCACTGGACATACTCTACAGTCAATCACATTGCTTTATCTCAAATTCCACAAACATATTAATTCTCCAATCCACCTGGTAGAGAACTTGTGTGCCCCTTTTAATTCATTCAATTTTAATCTAACATAAAGCACAAGCCCACCTATTTATGGGGCATCAATAGAAGATGCAACTTATATGTATAATGTACCTTAATTATGCATAGAAGGAATCAGACAATGCAATGCATGACAAATGATCCAAGTTGTCAGAACTATCATGCCTGCCACAGCACGTCCAAGATGGACTGTTGGAATGCACCAATAATTTATCACAAACCTAATGTAATATGTTATGATACTTTAGCAGGCTCAATATAAGTGATTAGACAGGGGAACTAAATATATGCAGCAGTCACAATTGATCATGCAACGACAACAGAAGATAACAAGCCTTTTTACTTGATTCGACCAATGGCAAACATTACACCCTTTCTAATACTGTGTGCTTATATTTATATCCAGATAGAAAGAGTAGAAATATCATTCGATGGAAGTTCAAAAATGTTGTCATTCTTTTATGTCCCTCTGCAATGAGAAGTTCATTAAGCTTCACACCTGCATCTGGGTAAAGTGTCTCTGGGTGGCCAGGACCCACCAATATATTAGTGACGCCGGTCATCTGGAAGGACATGTAGGCATTGAAGTAGTATGGTGCAAACATAACCACAGAGTCCCCGGAATCACACAATGTAAGAACAAGGTTCACAAATGCCTGCATTGAAATTGTTACAAAGTTATCCCAGATTTCTTGAAATGAGTTCTGTAAAACTCAATATTTGTTGTCATATTCAAAAGGCTGAGCAACTAGAGATCAAAATAAATTGCAAAGATGACCATAACGTATGATTTTTTTTTAAGGTTATGTGTCTGAATCAGATGGTGCTACAGCTGCAAATATGAAATTCACCGGGCAACACAATTTTCCAGATAAATATTTTATTTTTATCCTAATAGGTGCTAATCACTCGAAGTTTAGCAGGGAAGTCAATTTACTCCTTATTTCGGCTGCGAAGTTGCACAAATTATAAAACAAATAATTTGCCTTTCCAAACTTAACTTTGGTTTCTTTTCAAGATAAAGATATTTGTTCTTTTTTTATATGCAAATACACAACATAAAATACAATGATAATCACCTGATTTGCACCTGAAGTAACCATCACTGACGATTTGTACAACTTATTTTCATTATGCAACTGCAAAATAAAGAAGGAAAAAAGAAAGAGATGGCAAATGATGTTATAAATTTGTAGTTGCATTGTCATATTTTCAAAAATATTGATCTCAGACAAAACAACAATCCTTGGCATAGTCCCTAAAGGGTAATTGTTAATAATGACATATAAAACAGAATATGACAAGCCATATATTATTCTAATATAACATTGAACAGAGAACCCCAAGTATCTCAACCGTATTAAGAGATTAAAATCGATCATAATTAGGAGAAACACTGAACCATTTCTAATGATACCTTTTTTACCAATGCCTCCCTGAGTTCAAGTATACCTTCATCAGCACCGTAACGACTAATTGAAGGCTCCCATACAAGTTCTTTCACCTTATCCAAAGCCTGTTTGGGTGGTTGCCAGTGAACTACTCCCTACGCACATTTCAACCAAAGAACATTTAAGCCTATTTTCCAACCTAACTAAGGGTTAGAGAACACATAAAATAAGCAGTGATGCAAGAAAACTCCAATGTGATGAACAAATTCAAACTGCTTTTAAGAACATCCGTTCTGGCATGCATGCATATAATGCAAACCTCCGGAAAAAAATAGATAAATAAAATAACATAAACAAGTTAGCAGATTTGGCAAAATATAGATGAAAAAAAGGTCAGGAATTTGGTGAACAGAAATTAACATATAACAAAATAGAGTGTTTTATTTCATTAAGTTAAGCAAGTTGGCTCATGTTTGACAATTGGGACGGACTGGCTCCCATTAGTCATGATTTCAGAGATATGTTATTTGGTTCTTTATAATAGTTTTCAACTTGAAAGATGCATATTTCAATTATTAAAATCTTGGCAAAAACTATTATAGGAAAAGGTTGCAATTTTTCTCTCATTTTGTGTTTCTTAAAAAGTATTTACACCCAGAAAAGTAAACCAGATATGCACACACAAACAGCTTGTTCACTCTTCAGGTGCATAGCTTCCTAGTCAAACACTTGTTCAAACATGAATTATCAAATGCCTCTTTTGTATCACATTCATCGTTTCCAGCAATCAGAATCAGCACCAAACACGCCCTCACCCTCAAAGAACAAACTAAACGGTTTTCATTGTCCAATAACTTGGGTTTACCATTTATCTCAACGCCAAAACCAAATAAAAAATCATTTTCACTTCTCAATGCCTCCATGGTTACAGCAAAACATAAAACCAATCAAAATGAGATTTTAGTCCTTGGGATAAGAGAAACAAACCTGGGCCAGTGACACAGCATTCTTGGCTCCTCGAACCAATTGTTGTATCTGCAAAAACAACTACCATTTTCACCAAAACATATACTTTGGAACTACACCACAAACAATTCACACCCAAAGAAGAAGACCCAAAATTTGGAGATAAAGCAGAGATTTAGTTCAAAGAATTACAAAAACCCCAGTTGGAGTTTTTGCCTGAATACCTGAACCATGATCGGCATCTCAGTCTCCACAGCCCTCTTTGCAAGTTTTCCATATGAACCCATCTCGCCAACCAAACCCAACCCTCCCAAATGATCTCCAAAATATAGCTATGCAACCCAATTCTTGACCCTCCTCAAAACCCAAATTCTGAAACTTTCCCAGAAGGCAATGAAGAGAAGAAGAGAGAAAAATAAAAGCTTTTTGTTTTTTTGCTTCAAGGATAAGACCTCCACCTACCCAAAAAGCTTCCACCCTCACAACGTTTGACACTTTATCAATACATTAACAAAGTAGGTAACGTTTATCAGCTAAGAGAGGAGACCATGTCTGCACGCGTCAACAACCCCAATTACGTATTATAATTCCTCTCTCTGCATAATAAACAGTCCAAAAAAGATAAGGCAATTATACCAAACGCTTTTCTTTTACTTTTATTTCTTTTTCTTTTCTCTGTTCACTCTCAGAAAACAGATACTGACTTGCGCATGCTATTTTTGGTACGTTTCTTTGACTTGCTTTTGTCTCCTGCTTGATGAATAATCTCATTTTCTTTTACCTTTTAGCTCTGCCGGAAAAGAAAACCACCGTTTTCACTTTTGCCTGGATGGATTTTAGTTAGGCAAATAAATAAAATAAAAGCTCTTTCTTTTTCTGTATTTAAATTTCATTTTTGAACCAGAGTAAACCAGAAGGAAAAAAAAAAACCCAGAATGAGCAAACTGACAAAGCTGAATTATCTCAAATGGAAAATTATAGAATGGTAAGTAAATTATTTTTGAAGTTTATGACCATTTTTTTATGATTGTAATGTGGAATCTCCGAAAATTATGCTTAAATTTACCAATTTTTTATCTTCTGTTTTGTTTAATGCAGTTGGGTCAAGCGTCGAAAACAGAGTAGCAGAAACAGGGGATCTACAAGACTTGGAGTTCCCATATTTTGGGAACACCCCATTTTCTGCACCAGAATTTGGAGAATAGCAAGCAAAATAAAACATCTTATTTAGAGCATCTCTAACCGATGTGTTCAAAGTGTCATATAAACATTTAACGGTTAGAAATAATATCTCACATCATTTCAACCGATATGTCAAAGCTGATGTGGAATGAAGGCTAAAGGTTGAGATGTTATTTTTAACATTTCAAAAGTAAGATGTCAAATGAATATTTTATTTTTTTTCTTTTTTTTCTTTTTAATTAAAAACAAATCAACACTAAAATATAATAAAATAATAATTTAATTTGATATATCGGGTGGAGTTCAAAGCTGTGTAAAATGTCAAATTGCCACATCAGCCATCAAATTTAAATTTAATATTTGATATTTGACATCTCTCTTAGATATGCTCTTAGAAATTTCCAGGAAAAGAATTTTCTTGATTTACTACAAAGGGTAAATTGCGAGAATGGTCCTCAAACTTGTATGCGGTATACATTTTGGTCCCTAAATTAAATTATTAGTCCAAATGGTACATAAACTCTATGTTAATCGCCCATTTGATCCAACCGTTACATTCTGTCAATATTGCTATTAAATATGAGGGCAAATTGGTCATTTCGTATGTTAAAATTAAAAAAAAATAAAAAATAAAATAAAAACTCAGTAATTGGAATATGGGAGAAGAAATCGAAGGGAGGGGGTTTGGGCCTCATGATTTTTTCCTCTCTTTTTCTTCAATTATTTTCTAATTTTGTATTTATTTTAACCCTATTTTATTTGTTAATTATGAAAAGTCGTATTTACCCCTAAAATTTGGTTACATTTAACAGAAAATGTAACGGTTGGATCAAATGAGATATTAAAATAGAGTTTATGTACCTTTTGGACTAAAAATTTAATTTAGAGACCAAAATATACACAGCATACAAGTTTGAGGACCATTCTCACAATTTACCCTTACTACAAAATTCGAGCCCTGCAAGATGACACAGCGTGTCTTTGAATTTTTGTCTGCAAGAGATTCTCTCTCACAGACTCTCGCCATCTTTTAATTGCAAAATGCAGAGAAAAATGGAGTTTTAAAATAAATAAATAAAATGGCATCTTGGAATAAGAGCTCAGGAGGCAAACAGAACCAATTTGGTGTGATATGTTCTATTCCGCAATAATACGTCCTCTTGATCTAAAATCCGTATTGTATTTATTTTTAATTTGTGCGAAGAGCCCTCTCAATTATGTAATTTGCAAAGTTATTCTCCTTTTGTTTTCCCAAATTTTCAACTTTACTTGTGTGTTTAGTTTAGTTATCTGAAATGGGCATCAGGATTATTCTTCTTCCGGACTTCCATCACATTTATTGACTTACACAATTCATGATTTTCATATTTCATATAAGTAAACATATCATATCGTACATATGGAGTTATATCTAAGTTATCGAATACTTGATAACTACTCTCTTAACATGTCTAAATTGTCCAAAAAAATTTTTAAAATATTTTTTTAGGATGAGTAGAGTTTATTTTTTAAAATATTTTTTTACGATACAAATAATAATTTAACATATAAAAATTATGGATTTTTATTAAAGGCATATTGGTGAAACTACATTGCAATTGTGTTGTTAGGAGGTGAAGCAAACTAAAACATAAACATGTGGAGAATGAAGAATATAGCAGCTTTTACATGTTGTAATGGTGGTGATGGAAAAGACAAGAAAAAGTTCACAATGAGAAAATAAATTTTGTAAGCCAATGTATATGGACCTACTCTTATTCTTCTCTCTCTCTCTCTCTCTCTCTCTCTTTTCCTTCAAGAGTCTACAATTTGGCAGAGTCATTTTCATCATTATGAATAACAGTGGCTGCAGAAAAAGGTGATATTACCTATATGTGCACATTCTTCCTCCGTTCCTCTTTTTGTATTGAGACCTAAGAATGATCGTTTCCTATATATGCTAATTAATTCCAAAATTCCTACTAGACCATCTTAAAAGGTAACCAGAGAGAGGAGGAGGAAGAATAATGGACATTGTCCTACATATTACTGTGTTGATCTTGAAGTCTTTGACTGCAATACAAGCATCAGAACCCATTGCAAAGCCAAATTGTGATCTCTAGCTGTAATTTCGGCCGAGTTGGGCCACTCCTGGCTTTATGGGGTTAGCCCATGCTTTACCTAGTTACAAGATTTTTTTGCCCATAGGGTTGAACGGACATGGACGGGCCCTATCCATGTGCTAACAACTATCTCTGCATATTAAGGTGGATTTCTACATTCAGCTTGTATTTCCATCATATTTTACCACATATAACTTGAGAGGACAAGCAAGCAATCTTATTTTGGTATAATGGACTAAGTAGTTGCGAAAGAGATAATAACAACTATCTCTGCACCTTCTTCATCAGTTCTTCATTTCTATATTTAGACATGAGAATGATCGTTTCCTATATATGCTAATTAATTCCAAACTTCCTACTAAACCTTCATAGAAGGTAAACAAATATAGGAGGAAGATTAAGAAGCAGAAGAATGGACATTAGCCTTCATATTACTTTGTTGATCTTTAACTGCAGTACAAGCATCAAAAGCATCCATTGTGAAGCCAAATTGTGGTCTTTGACTGTAAAATGGGCCTAGCCAAGCAGTTCAAACCTTGAGTGAGGTTAGCCGAGGCTTTACCTGGTCCTTAGGGTTGAATGGACATGGTTGAGCCCACCCTATCTTAAATAGGCTAAGCTCATGCCTTAACAACTATCTCTGCATATCCAATTGGCTTTCTACATTCGACTTCTATATCTAGTTGGCTTTTTATATTCGGCTTCTATTCTCAAGCAACATTTCTTTTTTATAATGGACTAAGTAGCTGCAGAATAAGGTAATAACAACTGTCTTTGCACCTTCTTCATAAGTTCCTCATTTATGTATTGACAAGGTAACCAATTAGAGGAGGAAGAAGAAGAAGAAGTAGAATAATGAACATTGTCTTTCATATTACTCTATTAAGCTTGTGGTCTTTGACTACAATACAAGCATTAGAAGCACCCATTGCAAAGCCAAATTGTGGTATTTTACTATAAAATGGGCCGAGTTGGGTCAGTCCAGCCTTGAGTGGGTTAGCCTATGCTCTACCTAGCCACAGACTTTTTTTGGCTCTTAGGGTTAGCCCACCCTATCTTAAATAAGGAACTGAAGTTGGGCCGTAGATCATGAGCTCTGCCATACATCATCTTTAACCAACTTCAAGTTTTGACGTGGACTATTTGCAACAGCTCAATCGGTAATTTAAAAAAAAAAGAAAAGAATAAAGTATTTCCTCTACTGTCATGGCTCATGGGGAACAGGGGTGTTGGTTTGGATCAGCGGGTCCCAAAAATTGTTTGCATCATTTTCTTCATATTTTAATCAATTTAAAATTTAAAAAAGCGAAAATGTGAGATCTATAGTGCCACGTAGGCAATTAATGGGGAGATCTGGTAGAAACTTAACAGTGGAACCATATTGTAACAAATTTAAATATTTATTCTTGTCCATTTTATCATTTTCAATTCAATTTTTTTTTTTATTGTTATGACATTCCGTCTTTTCTTTGCCTAGCATCATCTCCTTCTTTTCTTGTCTATCTATCTATCTCTCTCTCTTCTTCCCCTTACTTCATTTCGGTTTCTTGGTGGAATCCATAAAACTGCACTGATAAATTGTCGAACTGACTCAAGTTAAACTTAAAACTTTTACAATTCACCCAACTTAATTATCTCTTAATTTTTCAACATGGTCTAGTTCAGTGGAAAGGGTTTTGACTTGTAGATCAATGATCTCATATTCAAACTCCCATGACACATTGACTGTATATGTGAGAAAATCTCACGCCCCCAATATCGCTTATACTAAAAATTTAAAAACAAAACTATTTACTTACTTCAAATTTAGCATGAAGTTGTCCACCGGGAACTTTCCTTTGTAGTTTGTTTATTCATCACTGGAAAGCAAGAGCCATCCATTCAAAGGTCGCGTTCTTGTAAGTTTCAAGTTTCAAGTGGGATTTGATTGGAATGTGAAGCCAACCCTTCAATTATTAGCATAACATGCTTAATTTAAAATAAGAAGAGCTAGTTGTTCCCTTCATGTGGGGGTCCATTTCAGCTTCAACTGTTAAGAAATCTGCCACAAAACAAGAAGAAGAAAAACCAACCAACAAAAAAGCTGCAAGATCACGTGTTAATTGTAATCAATTTCCCATCAAAATCAAAAGCATGCTTTGGTTTCAAAATTCAAAACCTAATCCCCCCTCCACTCCATCGACTCAGTTTGAATTTGGATCAAGCCAGATGAATCTCAGGCACATAATCTGGAAACAATATGTATTTCATCATTATCAGTACATCATCACCATGTGTCACAAGGATCATTATGGGACTCAACGGATTTTATATTTAGAAAATAATGAATGGGAATATACATCAGATGTGAGAAAATTACTTATATAATATTTTAATTACTCTTGCTTGTCATTTTAAAGACTAATAATTTGGTAATGATATTGCACGATCTGTGATTAATATAGTTTAATTTAGTTTCTAAGGTTCTGATATGCTGACCCAAAAAAAAAAAACAATTGAGAAGAAGATATGTCGACCCTATTATTATTGGTTTCCAGGGCACGGCCCAATTCAAGGTTGTGTGCTACAAATGTGTATTGGGTTATGGTAGTCAAAATAACTAATGAGGCAATCTACGAAAAACTTGTATTTTTTTCACATGAATATATATATATATATATATAGAAATTTGTCACGTTGGAACGTTATTACTGTATAAATGTCATGTATTTTTTTCTATTCCTTCATGCTTTTCTCTATGTTTATAATGATGTCCGCATATAACGTGCGAACATTCGTATAAGAGAATAACTATATATATTTATTCAAGTTAAATGAGTTGATATATATATATATATATCTTAGAGGACGCCAAGTTTTATATATAAATATTTTAGAGCACCTCCTTTGGTGGGGTGTCTTTTTTCTTTCTTTATTTTGACTTTGTTTTATTCTTTTTTAAAGGAAAAATTGGGTTGTTCCTAATTTTGCTTTTTGTTATTTTCTTATTCAACAAATGTAAACAAAGACCATTCATATTTTTAATTATTGTTATTGTTTAAGGGTATGGGAAATTTGGATTAGTCTAAACTTTTAAGCCTAAACATAAGATTAAGAAGTTTCATTTTCTTATACACAGTAGATCCGAAGTGCATGTTTTGGGTGGGGGATCTCGTCCCCTCAAATATAAAAATATACAAATTGTGGAGTCTTTTTTTATTTGGTCGTTGCCAGTCGTAGATTCTAAAGGATAAACAAACTTAAATAATACACCATAAAAAATAATTTCCTACACTTTCTCACATTCTCAATATCCTTGAATCTAAACAAGCTAACTTTAAATTTGAATGCTTTATGAAATTTTCAAGCAATTAAGCCACAAAAAGTTGAAACTTTCAAGTAATGAAAGATAAACGGTATTTTTTAGTACAAACGAAAGTCTAAATTAAAAGGGAGGGGAATTTCTCTCTCTCACACACACACAACTAAGATGCCATGAGGGTTCGAATCTGAAAAGGTCCTTTTCCACTGATTAGACCCCATTGGCAAATGATATGTTTAATGAGAGATAAACATGAAATCTAAATGATATGCGTCTAAATTGTTTGACAAATCTAATCTAGGGTTTGAGTATTGTTATAGAGTGTGTTAAGAAAAAGAAGTATGTGACAATGGGTTACGGCTTATTCAGAAATTGGTGGGTTTGCATATTAGTAATTAAGATGAGATGGTTTAAATAAAGTTAACTTTTATTTATTTATTAATACAAGCGATAGTTTAATTACTCTAAATTAATCTAATCTATGAGGAGGGAGACTTGAACTCGAGTGTAAGGGGGCAGACTCATTGCCCTGGCCAACTGACCTAACCCAATTATGCAAAATAGAAGATGCTTGAAGAGTAGTTGATTGAGTAATACATAAATGAACCGATTTATAAAAGATGCTTGAAAAGTAGTTGATTGGGTAATACAGACCACACATTCATTTTTTCTTTATCAAGCAGGATGAGAGATTCGAAAATTCGTACGTTTCTGAACTTGAGCATATGTCTTTTTGTTTTAATTTTGAAACTTGAGGTTGAGAAGAGAATGGCTGCATTTGCCTATCAAATCTTTCCAGAAATATTAAAGCAAATCTTTTCCTTTTAGAATGAACCAACAAATGTATCTAATTTAAAAAAATTTATTAAACACAAATTGTGAGCTCTTAATTGGTGTAAGATTCAAATCATTTATCGGCTGCATTGCAACGGATAAGGAAATCCTAACAAAATTCTCACGCCGAAGCAGAAGATTTGGTCTACCAAGGGCATTATAGGAATTTCAAGTAATCCTCCATGCAACGTGCCAAGCAAAACGAGGCAACAGACAAACCCAAACCCAAAACCAAACCCAAACCCAAACCCTCTCCTCAGACCTCACAATGACCAAAAACTCCCTTCAAACCCCAAATACAAAGGAACAAGTCAAACTTTACCAAAGTTGAAAATGTATCTTCCAATTTACCAAAACAAATAAATAAATAAAAATAAAACAAAAACAGTAAATATAATTTGAAAACATCAAGAAGCTACCAGATTTCACGGTCAATTCAATCCAAAAATAAAAATAAAAATAAATTAAACAAAGCCAACAGCACATCAATGAACTGTCTTTTTACCTTTCCTAGTCAAACAGTCAACACCATTACAAAAAAGCTATTAATTTTATATTTATTATTAAATCAGTTTTTCGTTTCCATTTTAATTTTCCATTAACATTAACCAAGCAACAACCTTTCACTGCTTTTCTGTGTCAGAGTTTCAAATTGTGGCCCATCCCGCTCTCTCTCTCTCTCTCTCTCTCTCTCTCTCTCTCTCTCTCTAAGCTCACAGAGCTCTTCTCTCACCTCCTATATCTGGAGGTCTTGGAGCTTGGAGGAGAGAGATTCAGGACAATCTTTCAGCCCAACAATGCAATGTGTGCGTCTATACGCATCAAAATCTGCGTATGTAATCATGCGCTTTTTTAATTTTTTTGGTTTCGTTCTAGTGACAAATCGATTAGGGTTCATGGGTTTTGTTGCTATTTTTGAAATTCTTCAACTTTTGGGTCGTTTGACATGGCTCTGTGTACCAACGTATGCTTGGTTAATGAGAAAATATGGGAAAGAAAAAGGAAATGGATAAGTTTTCAAGAATCTTTCTTTATCTTTTTGGGTGAATATTTGAATGATAATGAAAAAAGCTCCACTTTAACTGAAGCTGGATTTCTCTACTTTTATTTTGGTTCTTCTTCTTCTTCCTCAAAATGAAAATTTTCCAAAGTAGGTCGTATTTCCTTTTGTCTTCTCCCATTTTATTGGGGATCAAACATGTCAAGGTCTCAAATTTCTGTGTTCAATTTGGAGATTCTGAAATTTCAAAAAATGGGCTCAAAGCAAAAATGATTTTTACCCTGAAGAGCTCAGCTTGATGCTTTTGGTCCCACTTTCATCTGATCTGAGTAGCTAGAATTTGAAACTTTCAAATTCTAGTTTGTTTTCTCAGAAACGATTTTGAGGGTTTGACATTTTTTGGCTATGTCTTCATGCTTTTTCCTGGATTTCCCTTACAATTCATAGCGTGATTAGTGTGCCCAATGTACTACTAGTCTGAATGAAATACCAAAAAATCGGGTGTTAAGAAAATATTTTATTTTACTTTACAGCTGCTGCCACCCTTTGAACTTACCATCGGCAATTTTTTCTTCTTCTTTATGATATCCATTGAACATCAACTTTTCTGTATTTTCAAAACATCTTGAAATGAGCCCACTTCGACATGAAAATTTTGCAGATTTTTCTGAACATGTCTATCATTTGAATAGAAATTTGGGTATAAGCTGAAGCAAGTCTTTTCCATTGATCTTTATTATGACAAATATGGTCAATTTAATGATTCTCCATGTAATTTGGTGCTTTGGGAGTTTGCTCAGAAAGATTATTTGGGACTTGACTTCTACTGATCATTCAAATATTTCTTATAGCCAGTTATAGATGCGATCTTGTGTACTATATGAATAACATTATTTCGTCTGTCTATCAGATTTCAAAGTCCATACAGTTTTCTATGAGTAACTTTATATCCACCATCATAGTGTACTGTTCAACTGCACTAAAAAAGGTGCTCAGTCCATTTACAATTTTACATGCTTATCATGGTTTTCAATTACACGGGGGGCCTCAGTTTGAAGTTGCATTACAATTTACAACATACCTGGAGATCTTCTTAGAAATGCCATATTTCCCGATTTCTTGATCTGTATATCTGTAGTTGCTTACTAATTATGCAGCTTCTTCTTGAATTTAATTGGCCTTGGTTTTGTTGCAGGTCACATTGACTGGTTCGATTTGATGTGGTGTTCTGCTTGTCTCTCATGTCTGCAAACATGAAGAGAGAAAATATGGTCACCTCCAATGTTAGAGAGCTTCCTGGAAGAATAACACGTGCTCGAGCTGCTGCACTTCATCCATCTGGACAAATGCCCCCAATAAAACCACCCACACAACAGAGCCAGAAGCAGGCTGTGCGAACAAATCCAAAAAGAGCTGCCACGGATGAGAACAGTACAAAAGCTGCTGGTAATGCATGTATGCAACGTAAGAGGAGGGCTGTGCTTCAGGATGTGACCAATGCTTGCTGTAAACCTTCATATGGGAGCTGCTTCAATGCAACTAAAATTCAGGTCAATGTGCTGTTAGTTAGATTTGTTCATAAATGTTGTGCAAATACAATAATACGCTTGGTTTATGCAGATGTACTGCTAAGATTAGTTGCCTGAATGTTAAGCAAATTTAGAAGACTAAGGGAAAGAGATAGTTTGCAATTCTTTTGATTGTTCATAACATGATTAAGACTCAGGGAAGGATTGTTTCCACAAATATAATTTCCACTGTTCAGTGTCTTCCTTGTACCAAGGTCTAGTGAGGATTACATGTGTGTATATAATACGTAATATATATATGTAGATGTATATATATATTGTCATGAAAGCTTTACTTTCTTTTTATCCCTCAAGATTCTGAATTCTGCCTCTTATTTTGCCGAATGCAGGTTAAGAACAGCAAGCCAGCTAAAAAGGGTCAGGCAAAGCTGACAAAAATGGTCCCTTCCGTTGCGCTAGATTTAAAAACGGAGGCCGTGCAGGGAATTGTAAAACCAGAACTAACATCCGACTTACAGTCAATTAATTTGGAAGATGGAAACATGCTTATGTGGTCAACTAAGGATGTGAAAGATGTTCATCGGTCAGAAAATCAGAGTTCTGGATCTAGAGTGGCTTCAAAAGTCCAAAGCCCTTCAAATAAAGGTTTGCCATTTCTTTAGTTCTCTCTTCCAAACATCTTACAAGCTCGAGTTGAAATGAGAGATAGGAGCTTGTATATCAATGTATGGCAGCTTTGAGGAATGAAATATGTCCACCCTTAGCTTTGTCCACTTTTCCATTCTACCTACCCATAATGTACAAAGGATAATAGGCTGAGAAACATCATGAGTGAAATTCAATGTTCTGATTAGCTGTGATTTGGAACCATAATTCAGTAGTTCTTATGTAGTGCAGAGCTCAATGGCGATATGAGCTTAGAAGGTTTAATCTGAGGGGTTCAAATATCTGGTTGTTTCTCCTATCAGCAATGAGGCCATATGCAGTACTGACGTGAATAACGTATCATATGTTTACAGTAAATTCAAATCCAACTCTAAAAGCTTAAACAAATACAGACGATTCATGAAAATTATAGCTGACTTGGTTTCACTAAAGTACAAGCTGAAGATTTATGAGAGGACAGAAATAGTCTTTGAAAATCATATTAAACTATTTGGGTTCCAACATGATTCCAAAATGAGCATTCTGAAAATCTTTTCCTCTTCTAATATTATGCTTCACTGTGTCCTAACTTAAGACAGTTGATCAATGCCATTGCAATACAATGCTTTTCTTACCTACTTTGAGTGCTGGATGCCAAATGCTAATGTTTCTTTTAAGGATTTTCTATGGCTTTAGTATGCAATAGTTTGTGACCTTTAGTATTAAATTGTGCAGCACATGATGGTAGCCTTTCAGCAGACATGGTTACATCGAGCAACCAACATATTGTTAACATTGATGCAGATTACAAGGATCCTCAATTGTGTAGCCTCTATGCCCCTGATATCTACAACCATTTATGTGTTGCAGAGGTTTGTGCTGTTTGACGTTATTTAATATGTATAGAAGTTCCTTTCTAGTAGCACCTGTATTTTCGTATTGCTATACATTACAGTGTATAATTAATCAGTTAGATACCAGTGCTACTCAGTAATGGACAAGATGATGATGTGTATTGAATTGTCTAGTTTAACAAGCATAACTACCTCAAATCACAATGATGTAGTGCAAATTAAGAGGCATCTGAATATCTGATTTATGATTCCCGATATGTTGTATAAATACTATTATTCAGCCATCTCTATCCATGACAACATTATTTTGTTTAGAGGAATGTCTAGTAAAGGTTAAAACCGTTTTTCTTCTTCCAGCCTTTTTATTTTTGTGACCGATCAGCCATAAAGAATGTTAGAACTTGTTTCTTTCCATACTGTCCTACAGATGCAAAAGGGACATGACTGGATTCTTATAAAAACTTTAAATAACAAATGAATACTATGTTAGATGCTGTTGGAAGTGAACATGGTGCATTCAAGTGGCACGGGTTGCAACTACATCTTTAATACCAAAAACACCAAAAACATGTATAACAAATTTCTGTTTCTTATGTCCAAGTCTGATAATTACTCAGATGGACTGCCTTTATTAAGCTGTATCCGGAAGTGAACTTGTATATATCTCATCTTTATAAAGGAACAAAGTATTCTCGTAAAGGATTCCATTTTGAGGCTACTCTTTTTTTGGTCTGTCCAAGCTTTTTCTCATATGATGCTGTTGTTCTGGTATGCATACTTGTCTGTCATGAGTTTTTACTAAATAAAAACATAACTCATTGCTTGATAGTGAATGATAATGTGATATTAATCCACACAGCTATATGGTCGTGCTATTCCTTGTGCAAGACAAAAATAAAAACCTATTCTTTTTGCACTCATTTTGTTTCCAGCACAGAGAGTGCAATCAGTGCTGGTTCCTACTTCAGGGTTCTAAACTATGAGCTTTCATCTTTCTATCCTCTGTTCCTTTGTGTGACAATTGGCTACAAAATTTTGTTTTGACAGCTTGACCGAAGGCCAAATGCTACTTTTATGGAAACAATACAGCAAGATATCACCAAAAGTATGAGAGGGATTTTAATTGATTGGCTTGTAGAGGTTTGCATGGTTCCTTTACCTATTAGTTCTAATTTCATAGTCACATAGCTCATGTATCTGATTAAGGAGGAAAATATAGGTTGTAGTTTATGTACCTATGTGATGTCCCTTTATATTAGTGAGGATATTCCTGTCGTTTTGTACCATGTAGAATATATTCATATTGGATATTTCAAATTCATCTTTATGGATTGAACTGTGAATTTCAATCTTCATACAATGCAAGTTAATCTTGGTCAAAACTTCGTACCTTGCTCCGGAATTTGCCCCACATTGTGTCTTTATCAGAATGGTATGAAGATATGCTAGTATTATATCAATGGCAGTTATGTCACTCTTCCTCTTGATTTATCAAGGATAACCCTAATAGTTGTATAATGAAAAGGAACAAGTTCCCTGGCATATACTGCAAGTTTTTGGCTCAATAATTGTCTAATGAAATACTGGAAGGCAACTGAGGACTGTTTTCTAACAGTCTTTTTTAAATTATGGCTGGTTTTTGTCCTATAATGTGAAGTTAAACATCCCTTACAATGCCTATGATTTCACTTTTAGAATCATGTTATGAAATGTTCAGCATTAAATGAGATGGCACGTTTAGACTTTTAACTGATATTGCTATCCTGCTTCTAAGATTGTTTTGTCTCGGTTTTATAATGTAATTTTTCTTCACTGATGACTTGCTCAATCACATTTATATACAACTTGCACAATAAGTCTTATATCTAAAGAAGAGCTGTACACAGTGACGCTTCTTATTTTTCCGTTCAATGATGAAATGCTCTATTGTGTTTTATATAAAACGTGTGAATACTAATACAAGTAATTTGATCCAAATAATCTTTGGTTTCAGGTGTCAGAGGAATATAAGTTGGTGGCAGATACGCTTTACCTCACAGTCTATCTCATCGATTGGTTTCTCTGTCATAATTACACTGAAAGGACTAGACTTCAATTGCTTGGCATCACTTGCATGCTAATTGCCTCGTAAGCTTTCATACCTGTAGTAGGGGGTAACTGCATTACTTGATTAGAACTTATGATGTAGAGCTATTAACAGGGTATTTTAGTTGTCAAAACTATGGATAAGGCGAATTCTCTTGATAATAGTGATTTTATCTGATGCAATATCACTGTTATGGGTAAGTCCGGATCTTAGCAGTTGAAAAGATGGAAACATAAATAAGTCCAATATTGCCTGTCGCTGTTTGATGTTGAGAAGTGAATGTACAACGTTGTTGGTTTTCTTTAGATCCTTGGTCACTCAGAAGTCAGAAGAAATTTGTATTGAAATTGCCCAACATGCTTTATCAACGGAATATGCTTGGCGTGGACACATTTGGGCAACAATTGACTTGGCTAGTGCAATTTTGAACAATATTCATTAATATAGTATCACCTTAAATTGCAGATTAGTTTCTTCAATATTGCCTGTTTCCTTTCGATCAAGGACCATTAAATGGGGAAGAAGAAACCTTTACCTAAAGACCACATTATTGTTTTATATGGACATCATCTGAGTTTACCGACACAATAAGATAATCTTTAATTGTTGAAGATTTAAAGACTGTATTAGGATCCGATAAATTTAATTCAGTTATGAATCTCTTTCAAGTGATTGTAAAGTTAGAAGTTTCAAGGGTTCATTCAAATGCATTTTACAGAACATAGTATCTATCAGAATGTTGTTTAATGTGATTGCTAATGTGGTTGTCTTCTCTGTTTATTATTTTTAAGGAAATATGAAGAAATTTGTGCACCGCGTGTGGAAGAACTTTGTTTCATGACAGACAACACTTACTCGAAAGAGGAGGTATGTGATTGCCCGTTCTTATTCCAATACTGGTTAGATTACTATGAGTTTAGATACTGATGAGAAAAATCTTAAGAGTTAGCCATGTGAGTTCTAAGTAAGTACATGCTTGCTAAGGGATGCTCCTAAACTAGTATGATGTCTGCCTCTGCACATAATAGATGAGATGAAAATGAGGAGTTTACGACTTCAAAGCGAGTAATTTCATTTTAAGCGTTCTTTTGTCACCCTGTTATAAATGCAAAGAAGGCAGGATGCCTTTTATTTCCGTGTCATGGGTCTGAAGTTTATGAAAAAAAATCTTTAACTGCGCTCCTCTCTCTCTCTCTACTGAAAACTGGAAACCTGAGGCAGGACTTGTATGTGTATGTTAGTGACATCCTTAAGGTTCCAATTTATTCTTGCCTGTTAAAATTCTTTTTATTGCCTTCCTGAATAAATAAAAATTGCAGGTATTGAAAATGGAGAGTCAAGTATTGAAGTACTTTGGGTTTCAACTTTTTGCACCAACAACTAAAACTTTCCTCAGGTACATCTTGCCTATATGGTATCAGTTTCCTTTATTGATAGTTTCAATATGCTATTGAATATTGCTAATGCGCCTTCATTTTCAGGAGATTTCTTCGAGCAGCACAAGCTTCTTATAAGGTAACTTGATTAGTTAAAGTTGCTTTTGGCCTTGGTTTGCAGATACCATGCTCTTTTTTTTTTGACCTTCGGTTTGAAGAACGACTTACATGTGTAATAACAAAATTTTTGCAGACTCCTAGCCTTGAACTGGAGTACTTGGCCAATTATCTTGCTGAACTAACTTTGGTTGACTATAGCTTCTTGAATTTCCTTCCTTCCGTCGTTGCTGCATCAGCTGTTTTTCTTTCCAAATGGACCTTAGATCAGTCCAGCCATCCATGGGTTTGTCTTTTCTTCCTTGGCGTTTCACTATTTTCTTCTGCATGTTGATTATATACTGGAAATATGACTTCAGTTGTAACTCTAACAGAATCCAATACTAGAACACTATACCCGTTACACGCCATTGGATCTGAAGATCACAGTTCTTGCTCTGCAAGATTTACAGTTGAACACCAATGGTTGTCCTCTGAGTGCTGTACGCATGAAGTATAGGCACCAAAAGGTATCAAAGAGCAAGAGTCTAAAGAAACCGCTGTTTACTATAAACCTTTCTAAAATCAGTAGAATAACTGGGACACACTGAATTTTCTATTAATGAGGTGGTTTTCGTTGTGGCAGTTTAAATCCGTAGCGGGTTTGTCATCCCCAAAACTCCTTGAAACACTATTTTGAAGATGATTTCAAGTGACAGCTAACAGAGACTGAGACATGTACACTTTCCGGACAGAAGTTACCTCTGGATTTTGTCAATCACTCCATGAGGTTGTACTTGATGTGCCATCTTAATCCTGTCTCCATTCCATTTATATTCATTTTGTCCAATTTCTTAATTCCTGTTTATAGATTTTCTGACCTGGTTTTGTGCTTGATCCAACCTGTGTCTTTGTAAAATTGACCTAGGGATGTCTGGCCACTTAAGTATTAAACTTGGTTACATGAATTGTTAATAGTCATTATGTTGTTCAGTTTAAACTAGCTCTTAATCAGGCCTTGACCACAATTTAATTAAGTTGTAATGAGTGAAATGTAACTTTTTCCAGGCAAAGCTTTTAATCTAATGAATCAAATTTATTTGCAGCTGTCTTGTGATTGTGGCTCATTACTCTTCTTATGAACTTTAAGTTTCTTGTTTTCCATTGCCCTTTCCCCCCCCCCCCCCCCCCCCTTATTTAGTGCTCCTTCCCCCCCAAAAAAAGAAAAGTACTTGGCTACTTACAGATTTGTGAGAGATACGCTTCTTCGAAAACATGCTTAAGCTTTGCCTTAAGAGTGATGAAGAACAGTACTACGTGAAATGACATAACCACCCAAATCAGGCGTCCATGAAGTACTCAACCTTCCGCTATAAGAACATGAGCTGAACAAAAACATTGCGAGTAGCCTGCAACCAAGAGACACTATGTCGCAGATAACCAAACTAGATCAAGGTTTCATTTCGAAAATCTGTAATAATAAGGTTGCCAAATGTTGGGTTTTGACTATATGATATCCATTTAGGTCGAAACCTACCCTTTTGGTCTTTTAAACAATTATTAAATTACAAAGAACTTATAGCTCAAATTGTTAAAAAACATTTATCTCTGCAATCAAAATTCTGGGTTCAATTTCCCTCTTCTTATCTCGATTGTATAACAAAACAACCGAGAAAAAAAACCTACTATTAAATTTATCCATTTGTCACCCTGCAGGTAATAAAATATTAATTTCGAAGTGGTGGATGTGCACAATTTTTACTTTTTCATATATCCACTACAAAAGAATTGGATTTTACGACCCAAAAAAGAGAGAAAACAGTGATAAGTATGGGTAGTTTAGTACTTTCCAACAAACAAGTATCGTTACCCTCGTTAACGCACACAGAACCACCATGACCATTGGTTATATCTCCTGCACAGCTTTGGGAAAACATCATCAACAGAGTGAGCGAGAGAGATGAAAATGGCGGCCTTGAATATCTTATCTCAGCCATGGCCACCTACGCCCTCTCTCTCTGTTTCTAATTGTTATTATTCTTTCTGTAACACTAGTAAGCCCAATAGTAGTAATAAATCACATTCTTTGTCTCATTCTTATCACTTCTCTCTCCTCTCTTCCCTCTATGGATCAAATAGACCATACCCATCATCTAAGCTCTCTGCAATGCCTACCCATTTCTCAAAGTCTGGTAATTTTTCTATTTCCAGATATAATTTCATTTACTTCTCCATTTACTTTGCTTGCTACTCAATGTGAATTTGATTCTTGTTACATACATTTTATCCTGCATTCGATAATTGCTTTGGAAGAGTAAGAATCTGATCAAAATAGAAAGCAAAATGGAAAAAAAAGGAATGGGAAGTTTGGAGATTTATTAAAGTCTCATGCTTTGTCCCTCATGGGATAGCTGAATGGTTTAAAGGGTCCAATTTTCCCATGCCAGGCCTGGTTCAAGCTGCAGTACGTAGTTGTTCTTGGGTAATTTTAGGAAAAAATGATTTTAAGGGTTCATAAAAAAAGGGGACAAAAACATTGTAGGAAGTTAAGATAGATTCTTGCAATATGTATATATTCTTCAGCTTTTCTGGTGCCAGAAGTACTGGTTAACATGTATATAGTTATTTAGATGCAATGTTGAATACTTCTGGTTAAATGGCATCAATGGAGTACTCAACAGGATAAGTCCTGACACTTGAGTATCCTAAGAGCAGGCCGTAGATATCATGAAACTGGAGCAACAATTTTGAGCCCTTGTCAATGAAGTTTTGAAATATCAAAGTCCACATCGTTGCGGTATCTTTGGAATAAAAACTGTATTTACTGGAAGCAAATTAGCATGCAATCCATACACTACTGAAAAACCACTGTTCTCTTTTTGGAGGTTCGTACATAAGATATTGGCATTTTTGGGGACAGTGTTTGATTGGTCACAATTTACTAAAGCCGTATGGATGGATTCCTTCAATTCTTTAGAGCTGTGAGCTTATTTGTCCTTTCTCTTAGGGAGCTTGTTTAACTAATTGCAGTTGGACATTTGTAATGTCTCCTCATCTCTCCATTTTTGGGGTCTAGCCTTCTTATTAAAAAATTTATGTATCTTCCATTGGTTGAAAGCTGGTCCTCTTCCTCACAAATCCCATCTCTTTCATGGGTTGAACCGATAACTTGCTCTTGTGAAAAAGGAGAGGAACCACTTTGTTTGAAAGTACTAGTCAACTAACAGAAATTTACAACTAACGCTTATACCTTAGTTACTTGAGGTGGATCAACTTAGCTGCTTTTTTTCGCCTTGTAGGACATCATTTATTTCCTCATGACCCCTGCCTATGTTATTTACTCAGATACAAGTACAATCTTCTTATTAAGGCTAAATATCTCTTCTTATTAGAGCTAAATATCTTCTCCTATCCACTTTCTAGCTTATTGATTGCCTGTATGTTGAATAACTGATTTGGAAACTTAACTAACCTTACTGCAGTTTTAGGGCTTAGAATTTTTACATTTATGTCTTGCACTATCTTTAGTTATATTCTGAATCTATTTCCATTTGGTTTTCATGGGGAATCTTTTCCTTTAACTTAACAAAAATAGAAGGAAAAAGCCCTTTTGTTCATTGGTGATCATATAGAATACGGATATAGGTTCGCAGATATATATACCGTGCAAAATATTTTTAATATATAGTAATGGGTCAAGCTGAATAGTCTCAATATGGTCTATATCGTGGCTGCAATTGGAGTTGATCACAGCAAGACTGTTCTTCACCTCTTTTCTCTTTCAGGGATTCTTCTTGCAGGCAGTGGATGTTCCTGGATGCAAGACAATTCTATGCGTCACAACAATGCTGCCGGCAGTGAATGTGGGCAGGGCCAATTGTATTCTGTGTTTCCTACACAGCCCGCAGAAGTTTCTTCTGTGCAGGACCTTTTTAACTTTATATGCTCCGGTCCATTGATAAACAAATTGGGTCTGACCCCAGAAGCAGTGGCTGAGTCTGTTGACAAATGGTTGTCCTATGGGTTGCACCTCTGTCGGCTGTTTCAGCTCAATGAATTGTATCTGACGGAGCCTCAAAAAGTTAGGCTTTATCACTACTATATTCCGGTATTTTTTTGGTGTGATGATCAGATTTCTCAGCACAGATCCTTGTACAAAGATGGAGAAGATATACCTCCTCTAGTGGTACATCATTTCTACTCCAATTATCCCCTCTTTTTTTGTACTCTTAAGTTTCTGTATTGGGTTGCATTCTATTGGCATTTGAAAAGGTATATCTGTCTCCAGAAATGATTGCATCTATGAAGAGTGATTGCTGCCATTGTTTATTTTTAGTTTTTGTTTCGTCTTATGGTGCTGATTTTTGGTCTGTGATGCAGATTGGTTTTAGTGCACCACAAGGTTGTGGAAAGACTACACTTGTGTTTGCTCTTAATTATCTATTCCAAATTACGGGCCGGTAAGCTATGAGAAACTGATACTCTAGATGATTCATAAAAAGATAAAGGAATTTGGTATTGCTGACAATATGTTCAAATATCAGGAATTCTGCCTCAATATCCATTGATGACTTTTATTTGACGGCAGAGGGTCAGGTATTTTTTAGGAAATTTGTGGCACATTCTTCTTTATATATATTTTTTTGTCTGATGCGATATTGTATTATTTGTAGGCCAAACTACGAGAAGCAAATCCAGGAAATGCACTTTTAGAGGTAGCGATCAACATATGTTCCAAGTAATTTAACTTAAGATAGTTAACAAGTTGATTGTAACTCATTAGAAACTGAACATGCTTTCTTATCAATAACACTGTCTATTCTCTTATTTCTCGTGGCTTGTAGTTACGTGGAAATGCAGGGAGTCATGATCTTACATTCTCTGTTGAAACCCTGTCTGATCTAAGCAAATTGAGTAAAGAAGGTGATTCTCCTCCATTCATTTTCCTCTGCTATAAATGCATGCCTGTTTCATAACTATCCACATCTAAATTGTTCAGGTATGAAGATGAAGCTACCCCGATATGATAAGGTGCACAACAGTGAAAGTTTGCTTTTCTTATTATTATTATTTTTTCCATCAACCAGTTTTTAGTTCAAAGTGGCTCTTTATAACTTGTTTCATGTTGCAGTCTGCTTACAATGGAAAGGGTGACAGGGCTGATCCGTCAACATGGCCAGAGGTTGAAGGGCCACTTACAGTAAGTCTGTAAGAGGATTTTCCGTAATGTCTGGCAATCAGTGGGCTTAGGTTGATGCAAATTGGGGGGCTGATACTGTATGGCCCATGTAGCAACCTGATTATATGAAGATAGATGTTTGAACATATCAAGAATCAAGATCTCACAAATGCTATGTTGAAGTGTTTTTTAGAAGTAATAATAGGGTTTGGATGTGAAATCAATAGGTCAAACCCAAAGGTAATTAGTTAGGTGGTTTCAGTAGGCTTTGTAGAAAATTCTGGAAAGAGTATTTCACCTTGCAATTTATTTGTGTTTTGGCTGGTTATGTAGGTTGTTCTATTTGAAGGTTGGATGCTTGGTTTCAAACCCCTTCCTGTGGAAGTTGTCAAAGCAGTTGATCCGCAGGTTAGAGGACTGGACATATATTGTGGGACTTTGTTGATATTACTTGCGCCCAGTTCAAATTCATTAATTATTTTAGTTCTATTAAAGACAGTTACAGCTCTAATGTGAAATTTTCATTAAACAGCTGGAGACAGTAAATAAAAATCTTGAAGCTTATTATG
The DNA here is from genome assembly GCF_902201215.1 of Prunus dulcis. NCBI lineage: Eukaryota > Viridiplantae > Streptophyta > Magnoliopsida > Rosales > Rosaceae > Prunus > Prunus dulcis. The sequence continues at coordinate 5,477,133 of NC_047652.1, read as the reverse complement.
ATGCATGGTATAAGTTCATCAAAGCATGGATAATTATCAAGATCAAGGATCCGAGCTGTGTGTACCAGTGGCGTTTGCAGGTGGGGTTTCATGTTTACATCTTTGTGCAACCAAAATGCAGTGTTTCTCTTTTTAAGTACTTTTTCTCATTGTCATTGCTTAATTAACAAGTGTTTCCCTGAACTTGCAGGCAGAGATTGCCATGAGAGAGGACGGGAAGCCTGGAATGTCCGATGACGAGGTTGCTAGTCTATCTATATTTGTATCTTATAAACTGTCTGCTGAACCTGAAGTAGGTTCCATAACCTGAAACTGATGCTTTTTGAGAGCTTGTTTTGCAGGTAAAAGATTTTGTTTCACGGTACTTGCCAGCATACAATGCTTACCTTCCCACCCTTTACTCGGAAGGACCAGAAGGGTCGGACCCAAAGCGCCTCATCCTCGTAGAAATTGATGAGGGAAGGAACCCTATCCTTGGGAACTAGGTGACTATGAGCCACTGAAGTCCAGTTTTGATATATTGGAGATGTCATTTGCTTGTTAGAGAAGCATCATGTAATGGGGAAAAATGTCAATGTAAAAATGTAATGTGTAAGTGTAACTCTACTCGAATGAAAAGAATCATATTTTATGATTCACATAATAACTCATGATTTTCCTCATACAATCAATAGCACATATTTTGAAGTATAGAGATCTAAGGGCAGCAACAGCAGACGCCGTTTAAGCAAGGCTCACAAGTCTTATAGCAGCAACAGCAGCAGAAAAATGCAAACAAACTGCAACATAAAATGCAATCCAATCATAAGTAATGCATAAGATGAAGATTATGGAGGAAATTGGAAGTGAAGATTAATGATAAACAAACCAAGAATGGAAGCAGCCTTTCTCCTCCTTGCGCTTCTGGACCTGATCACAGCATGACATCCTTTGTGTAGGTGGTGCACCTGCCATTGTTTTTCTTCGATAAGAAGCTGTAGAAGAACATTTCAAAGGAACCAAGAAATGGTATATATATGTAGGCAGCGAAGGCAAAAAAGATGGCCTTCGCTTAAAGCTGATACAGTTTTCTCACTGCCAAATTTATTATGGTTGTTAGTAGAGCATAGAAATGGATGAAAGCTTCTTTGTCTTGGCTCTCTTTGATGACCCATGATAATGAATTTTTGCAATTGAATCTCTCCATCTCTCCATCTCTCAACCAATCACATAATGGTCCCAGCCATGAGAAACAACTTCTGCCACCTGCTGCCACATGGAAGCTTTAAATGTGCAATTAGAGCAGAAATATGTAACTATCAGTATCCAACATGTTTTTCTTTTTTCTTTTTTCTTTTTTCATTTTTCCATAAGGTCATAGAGCACTGCATGATGAGTGATGGGTCTCATGACCCATTCAGTGGCTCCTCATTTTGCAAAACATAAAATCAATTTCCTTGACCCCCTTTTTTTTTTTCTTTCGGGATATTAATCATAGTTTGACACATAAAAATAGTTCATCAAAACCCAAAAAAGAAAAAATTATGCACACATATCAAACTGTTATTAGCAGGAATGTAAGGGTTCCTACTTACGGGAAAGGAGGGAAGTATTTCCCTTTTTTTCCTCAGTGAAATGCAGATTTCCTGTACTTTTCCTGAAAGGCATCTGTGCTTGGGATATTGCTTGCATGTTGCGATTTCTTTCATCTTACAGAAGCAGCTTGGTAATGAAATCTTGTAAAGCATTTTGACTTTCCGGAACAAAATCTTGTGGTGCGTGGAGTAAAAAAAATGATGCTCTTGGAAACAGATTGGGTTACGAAGGATACAAATTGGGCTTTCTTTGGGTTTACAAGTAAGCCAATGGGTCTCTATTCTGCCCATTTTGTTTCAAGATTTTGGGAATTGAAATCTAATAATATCCCAGTTGTCAAACCGATGGACATGAGATATGACCTCTAAATTTGATTGTATCTAGATGTTTTTCTCATTTGAAAAAAACAAAAACCAAAAACCAAAAACAAAAAATATAATAATAAAACAGCAAACAATGGGAATTGAAGAATATGTATGGCATCTGAAGGCAATATCAAAACTGAATTTGCAGAAAGAAAAATTTGACTTATCATACATCAAACTTACTGTGTATATCTGAGTATGGAATCCAAGAAAAACTGTGATGATCCCAAAAATGGGGAGAAAAAGCCTACAACATCAAGTGCATTCAATACCAAAATGGAAAAATGCAACTTATAGAGAATCACAGATCGATCTCTTATTCTTGTCAACTTTTCTATCTAATCAAAACCCCCCTACCAACAAGAAAAAGCCTCTGTACATGCATATATTTTTTTTCATTCATTCAGTCTCTTTATCATATGTAGAAGGCATGTCTTTCAACTCGTGCTTGTGGATTTTGGAGGTGTCCTTGGAGCTAATCCAACTGCCTCAGAGCTTTTCATCAACCGGAGCCGCTTGCATGATTCCACAAACATTCTGTTCAAAGACAAAAAAGACAGGATTGATGTTAAGTAAATATGCACGATCTAGTAAAACAAAGAAAAATTAAAATCCCCAGGCATATATATTTGGCCGAAAATTTTCTCATACAAGTAATATGTTGTCAGATTATGAATAAGAACCATTAACGTTTGAGTGTGTGGTCTTAATTCACAGTCTAATAACATTTCGGGGAGAGATGGTTAGGGTTTATTTGAAATCTTACTTCCATGGTACATCTCCTACAAGCATCCAATCCCCATCTCTGTCCTCATAAGTTGGTACATACTCCACTCCATTTGCAGGGTCCATGAGCTTTCTCTCATTCAAATAATTACCTGCATCAACAGTAAATATCAACCATTAACTCCTGACATGAAAATTATGACATAGCTTTTTAATTTTTTACAAAGAAGATCAAATCTAGAAGAGATATGATGAGATAAGATAAATACGGATGGTCAAGAAGGAGAACATGTCCTCAAGAGCACCCAACAGCTGCTGATAGCTATTGTACATCTCAAGATCCACCTTGCGCAGATATGGAGCTCCATCTACTGCCACTTTCACGTACTTGCACGTCTTCATCAAGTTCTTCCTTGCCACTCTCACTGGCGGCCACCCCACCACTTGTGACCTGAAATATTCACACAGAACTTCCATCAAACACATTGTAAACTTAAAAATCAAAGAAAACCCATTTCAGTTTTCTTGTAATTGTACCCAAAAAAAATGAGGACCATGAAAACTAAAGAAACCCCACTTCAAATTTCATATAATTTTACAAAAAATAAAAAAACATGTTGACCATCAAACTTCAGTTTTCATATAATTTCATCAAACACATTGTAAACTCAAAGGTTAAAGAAAACCCATTTCAATTCTCACTTAGTTAAGCAAAAAAAAAATCATGTGGGCAGTCTTACTTTGTTGCTGGAAGCTTATGAGTTTTGGCCCCATCACCATCAGCACAATCTTGATCACAACATTCAACCCCTGATCTTGACGACGATGAGCTTGAGCTCCCAAGACTAAGATCAATGGTCTCTGAAAATCCACGCTTAGACCTCGAGCCAGGCAACCCCAAGGTCAACTTGGTATCGTCGTAGTTCAAGCCGGCCGGCGTCTGCTGCTCATTTTCCGGTGACATGTTTCGAATGCTTTGCTTTGCTTTCCTTGTAAATTTGATGGACCAACAACTTTAGCCGGCTCTGTGGGCATAGCAGCTTATATATAATGTTGAGGGGGGGAGAATGTGGCCGGCAAAATGATTCCGCCAGTGGGTAGATGACACGTGGCTCGGAAAGAGCGGCTGTGATTCGTCCATGTTGGTGGTAGTAGTGTGTGACGGAAGCGTGTGGGTTGTGATTTCTATGCTTGAATGAAGCTGAAAGCTTGGGGCCCCCCGGTCGGTCCAATTCCGACCTGGTCAATTTTTATTATTTATTGTTTAGTTTATTTTATCTTATTTTTTTTATTATTTTTAATACTGCTAATTCATATAATATACAATACAAATGGCTACTAAGCAGTATAAACGTGTAAACGGCGGTAAATAATTCATAGTAAAATATTTGTTTTGCTGGGGTTTAAGGCTTGTTTGAGAGTGATTTTAAATAGGCCAGAATTACTTTCAGTGAAAATCATCTCTTGAAAACCATCTCTCATGTAATTCTCAATATAATTACTTTAAGTAATTTTAAGTGGTTCTGGGTATAAGCACCACCTATGCGCTTCTCCATAAAATCATTTAGAACCATTTGAAGTGATTATTTGGAGAAGTAATTCTCCATAGAAACGCTTTTTGGCCTATTTAATATATATGCGCACACATCACTTAAAAGATTGGTAGTTTAATAAGGTATTTGGTGTGTTCCAATTCATTGAATGAATCGATTATCATAATAAAAGCCTACCCAACCTCGAAAACAAAATGTAGTAAAAAAATGTGTTTTATGTTTTTCAACATTAGCATTAAAAATACCACTACCATTATAAAATCAAACTTATTTTTGTCATATAATGTAAGTCAGTGACCAGAAAGAAAAACCAAGCAACCTACTTAAAATTAAGATTGGCTTTACAAAGTCTCTCTTGTGTGTGTGGATTGGAAAAAAAATTTCAAATGCTTGGTTTTTTCTTTATTTTCAATTAAAGAGACACTTGCGTATGACTTATTGCTTTTGGTTGCTAATAAAGGTATTCGTCAATTTTCGGTGGAAGGGGGGATTCCAAACCGGGGGCTTGTTCCATGGACATCAAATTTATTTGTTAACGTTTTAATGTTGTGCAGTTTCGACATATTTTTAGTAGATTTGTGTCATCTTAGTTCTAGTTACCATGTTTTGGATCACACTTTCCTTGCTTGTGCGGTACCTGCTTTTAATAACATAAATCAGACAAGTGTTACATCAAAATATTAAACGGTGGGTGAATGACTAAATGAACAAGGATTATCTTGCTATTCTCATCACCAACGTCACAACTTATCGATTGATTTGCAAATTCTTGCTAATTTCTAATTAAAAGTTTCTAAAATAAAAGCTAAAAATAATATTTTCGAAATAAGTAGAAAATCACATAAAACCATATAAATATGGAATCATTGGTTACAATTCATTTGATAGATTCTTTTAATTTTGGGCGGTGCTTTGCAAACATTCCCATGCAATGAAATTCCTATAAAATTTCAAATTCAAAAGGCTTCCAATAATCTATTATATATATATATTTGTTTTTCCTAATTAGATTAGACAACAAATATTTTTGCAGCTCAAAAGAAATATCTCTGCTCCTTCCTTTGTAGAACACAAAAAAGACCAACTATCTACTAGAAGATGAAGGAAGCCGTGAAGACAGAGGAAAGGCCAGCCATCAATGCCCGCGTGGGGCCAAGCAGGACCCACATGCCGTGGTTCTTGTCTACAGGTCAACTTTATGGAACTTTCCACGTGGGGCCCCAAAATGACTTAAACTCGAGAGTTTAGAGCTCTGGGACCCACCTAACATTTTTCATGTGAACGTGTTTGCTTGTCGATAGCCGACACGTGTGCAGTTCCACCGGTTTCCGCCCGCGGTTTACAGTTGATAATCGGTTTGCTCATACCGGGATCTCCGGGCCTCCTGTCTGGCCTTCCCCTTCTGGTATCATCTATTTATTTATTCATTTTATTTCAAATAATAAAGAAATTGCCCAACTGTTTGACTTGACACTTAATATTTTGCACTAAGAATTTTATTTAATAAAAATTACCAACCTAATATTTAAATCAACAACCACCTATATTGTTTAAAAAGAAAAAGACCAGTCCCGATCTCTTGGACCACAGGAGTCCAAGAGATTGTGGTCACCCACCGTTGGATATTAATCCAATGGTTTAAAATGATATATATAAATGCAATATGACATAAATGATTATTACCCGA
>NC_047652.1:5363664-5471127 GCF_902201215.1 Prunus dulcis | reverse complement strand
GAAGATTTGGAAGCGTAATTGATAGCGGGGCGAGTTCTTCCTTTATGATGTCATCTGGAATTAGTGAAACCTTTGAATCGTACACTTTGATTTCACACAATACCAGATCAATCATTACAGCCACCCAATGCTTGTACTTCGTCAACATAAATGGGGTATACACCTTATAGACGTTCTGCCAATCCATCCCACACGGAGGAACCTTCCCATTTACAACGTTTAGTAAACTTTTTCTGATTTTCCACCCAACCTGCTGTTTTTTCCTTTTATTCTCCGCAAAGCAAGTACTTATGTGATTCTGTGAAATACAAAACAATCAATGGTTAAACACCTCCGATAAAGGTGTGTATGGATAATGTGTAATTATTAACGGCACTTGGTCAAGGCCGATGACATACCATAAAAAAAACATGGTCGTTGTCCAGTCAGCTATTTCAACTTCCTCCAACTGTTGTTGTCGCTTCCGCATGAGATACAACCCCAAATCAAGGTGCTGCAACATGTTTTTCTTGTCAATCTCATAATCTATGGACATTAAAACAAATGCATAATCAATTACACTTACATCTCCTTTCAGCCAACCATAAGCTTTCACGAGGGAAGCCAAGAATTCAATCTCAGCTTCCACGTTTCCAAATTGCATCACCAAACTATGAATATAAAACAGTTTTAGAAAATGGCCAATATTAAAAATTATATACAGTCATGCTTCTATCTTATAATTGCAAGGGACTTACTTTGGGTCCTGGCGCCATTCCCAACAAAGTTTCAGCAAATTAACCAGATCATCATGGGGAATCGCCTTCATTGGGTCTAACGTCTTCAGTCCGGTTGTCTGTGCCGCAGTTTTTGGAACCAATTCACTGGCTTCAATGATCTTCCACTTCGGAATGATCCTCTTCCTTTTCCTTAATTGGACCCCTTGTGCGGAAGCTTTACCGTTATGATTCAACCAGACGTTCAACTTAGATAGCACAGCTGTGTGTTGATCCAAATCAATGTCCCGGATACTAAACTCAAGCTGTGTCCCCTCCGTGCTCTCGCCAATGTCACCCCCAAGCAACATGACTTCATTATCTTCTTTCTCACATTGGTTTTTTTGCACTTCCTTTTCCTCACTTCTTTGTCTTTTCACTTCCTTGCCCTCCTTTTTTTTCCTTTGCAGTTTCCCAACCTTACTGCTCGTTCTTTTCACTTCCTCTCCCTCACTGCTCTGTCTTTGGCCTTTTTTTCCTTTGCTACTTTTTACTTGCACTTGCTCTCCTTCACTTGTTTTCCTTTGCCCTTCCTCTACCTCACTTGGTTTTCCTTGCACTTCACCCCCTTCAATCCCCTCCTCTTCCTTTTCCTCTCCCTCAGTTGTATTACTTGGCCCTTCAGCCCCTTCAATCCCCTCCTCTCCTTTTCCTCTCCCTCATTTCTATTACTTGGCCCTTCACCCCCTTCAATCCCTTCATCTTCCTTTTCCTCTCCCTCATTTCTGTTACTTGGCCCTTCATCCTGTTGAAGTAGGTCATCCATTTCCCCATATCCCTTAAATAGATGTGAGACGACACAGCGATTCGTCCTCTGTTTCAGTAAAGCTAGGTCCCTCCTTACTTCCTGCTCAAACTGAGGACCTAAACATTGGTCCAACAGTTTTTCCATCCGTATGACCTTTAAGTGAAGGACGTCTTTTTCCCGCTTTACTTGAAACAACTCGGACCTCAACAAGCTTACCACCTTGTTCAACTCATCAAGATCACCACATGAAGAAGGAATTGACTCTGCCGAGACAACAGCAGGGCGATCCTGTGGCCAACTCCAATATGGCTGTCTCATTTCCTCTTCACTCGGACATAGCGCCCGCAACTGAACTGACTGTTTCAGAATACAGACAAGAGTCATATTAAATCATTCTACTTAATAATTTCATTCAATCTTATCAATAGTTCCAAGGGCTGCAAACCAAACCTCTTTGCTCTGGAAAAAATAATTGTTCAACTTTCTCATCTCTGGAACAGACGTAGTAGTTCTCCATCGCAAAATACGCGGGACAGCGGTCGGATCAACAACCTTGCAGTAATTCAGGTCCGCCATTCTAGGAATTAATTCATATACCCAAATCTACACAATTCACAGGACAAAAGTCATTATTTATGTTTTAAAGAAAAACAAAACATAACTGACATGAACATTATTACCATGTACCTGGAAAGCATACGTGAAACCTTTAAAACTCCAGCCACTCCTTTGCGCTTCACCATGCTTATCCTTCTTGCCCTTCTCATTTCTCCGGCTTGTTCCCGTTACCTTACTTTTCCCCTTCCCTCTTCCGTCTTCATTTTCAAAGCTTTTCACATACTTTGTTGGTGCAGAAAATAGACTGTCTTGGGTTTTGTCAAAGGACACCGAACCCCACGGATACCTGTTGAACGCATCCAAGTCCTCTACAAGGGTCAGGTAATTTAGATTGATGTTCAAATGTTTGTCCCTTCCCAAAACCACTAACTCAGCAAAGTAAACAAGAGCTAGCTTGTAGATGTCATCTTCCTCTGTGCACCTCAGAAATGCTTCTTCTAAAGCATTGCATGTAATTCCTTCGTCTATAAAATATCTTTCCTGAAGTCTGATTTCATCACTCTCTCCACTGGAAACTTCAGGCACTTCCCCAAAACGAAGCCCTGTGATCAAACAGAAATCCTGACGAGTGAACTGAGCAACATCACACCCTAATAAGAAACTCAGTCCATCCAGGTCTTTCACACCCTGCCCCGCTACTCTACGCAACACAGCCCCATGCACAATCTGCCCGCTAAACTGAATCTTATCTATATTCAGAAGATGGCCAAAGCATGATGTCTTGAATTGTTCTAATTGTTCCGCACTCAACTTCGCTCGAATTGCAGCTAGAGATGAATTTGCATGTGAGCAGTTGTTCACCCGTGACGAATATGCCTCTGCCTCTGGCCATACCAGCTCCACGTTGGATCCCATTTCCTCAAATACAATGTGAAATAACGTGAACACATATACTACCATGTATTTGCACAATCACAACTAGTCAACCAGGCACATTACAAATTTACAAAGTACATGAGCATAGGGATTACTGATCACAGGCTTTAACATCATCAACGCAATGTGACACATTTTGTGCAAATACATGTTAATGCAATGCTTATGTCAATTACAAACAATTTCACCTGTTTTATTTATGGATCCATACTCTTGTGAGTGCAATCTAGGCAAGTTCTGCACTTCACACACATGACAATTATTGTCATTTCATACACAACACAAACTACATAAATAAGAAATATAGTGGAAGGAAGCAAAGCAAAGCATTTACTCTGCTATCTGCTTGCTAAGCAATTGTCAGATTTCATCTTTCTTTCTAGCTTTTTCTTCAGTCAGCCACAATCGTCATAGATCAACCTTTATTTCAAATGCTTTCCACTTTTATTCATCAGTTTATTATTATCTGTTCTCATTTATCATAGCCAAATTTAGTAACAAATGAAATAATATTTATTTCAAAAAATATATAAATTCTAGCGCCAGAGAGATAATCTGCACTATGCACTGCTTCAAATGTGGAAGGTTTTGAGGGCCTCCTCCAATTCAACACCATTATCTTATTCATATCATTACTGACATGATATTCACTTGTTATTGACTTGATTTTCATTCTTTTTTTAACATATACCCAAGCAAAAATTAACATGCAACTGAAGCACAACGAAGAGATGCCAAATCTAACAAAATTTATGGTACAAATTGGGGAAAACCATTACTCTAACCCTAAACTCAAATTCCATAAATTACTCACCAAATGCTGGTTATTGCAAGGCGTCTGTGTGGGGGTGTTTCTGTTTCTTTGCTCCACAAATGGAACCTACCACTTCCAACGACTACAGCTTCTCTCCTTCCCCTTCCACTGCTTCGCCCCTTCACTGATTTGGAATCCACACTTTTCCCCTTCTACTCAAAATAACTACTTTTTCGGGGTCTGGAGAACGTGAGTGGCGAATCGTTGCCTTCAACTGTCTTTAGCCGTTGCCTTCATTGGGTTTCTCAGACCTCTGGGTTTTAGAGAGAGAGTGTTTTCTATTCAGACTTCGAACTTGCCTCTTCTGCTTCTTTTTCGGACGTGTTTCCCTCTTCTTCTTCTTTTTGGACGTGCTGGATATTCAATTCGGGTTTGGGTTCCCCACCTACCCAATTGTGAAACTTAATCTCAATTCTCCCCAGCCCTGGGATTGATCTGATGGCTATAAAGTGAACCCCTTATAACTTACCCCTTATAACTTTCCACTCATTATAGTCAAGTCTAAAAGCCTCAGCCTTAAACATTAAAGTTAGGAAAGTTAGTAACCGTTACTAATTTGTACCAGAAAAATAACATAGTTAAAAAAGAACAATTGCGATTGAGAAGTAGATTTAAGCAAGATTTGATTTAAAGAAAATTTAATTGATTAAAACACTAAGGCATTGGGGTTCCACTTTTAAAATAAGTATGCAACTCTTATTAATTTGATCCACAAAATATTTTCCATTGTAGTTGTTCAAAAATAATTAAAGCTCTTTTTAATTTCCTTTAGAAGTATTCTAAGTATAACTTGTGCCATTGACAACAAACTATCAAAAAATAATCTTCTTCGAAATTCTATTAATCTTAGTAATTATCTCCTCTTTTAAGAGCATGAAAGTTTTTACTACACAATGGAAAAAAAATGATTGAACCCATGAAATAGATTATCAAACATTCATCAATTAATTGAAAAGAAAAACTACAAATTCCATTTGAACAAAACAACAAATTCACATTAAAGCTTAAGTTTGGATCAAACTAATAATTACATACTCATATTAAAAGCTTTTTCCCTAGCCTTAGCTAGGGAGTTAGTTTCCCATAAAATAAAACTAAAGAAATTAAAACTAGAAGAATTGGAGGAAGGAGAGAGAGCTCAAGAGAAGATTGTGAGCTTGGTGTGTGTTTTGAAGCTTGAAGACTTCTCTATTTATAGGGCTAAGAAGGAGAAACATCATTATGGATTCCAACACCACCATTCATATTTTAATGCAATACCTAACTCCCACTTCATCTTGCCTATGAATTGACTTTGAATTTGAGCTTCTTTGGAGTGGATGACACCTCACAAGCATGTGAATTCAATTTCTTCTTGTTTGCTTCCATCCCATACTTATTTTCCTTTCTTCTTTTGCCATGGGTGTGGCACTTCATGCATTCTTTTCTTCTTGTGCTAGTTGCACTTCTTCCTTCATCATCATTGCTTCATGGATATGTTGAAGTTCTTTAATTGGACACTAGCATATTATCTTTGGGTGGCACACTTCTTGGCATGCAAATTGAGTTGGTTTTCACAACACACAAGCCTACATAGGAAGTCATTGATCAAAGTTAATAACATTAAACCAATTTGACCAAGTAAAAATATAAATGCATAAGATTATTTAATTACCCATTATAATTGCTTTTAAAATTAAATGTTAAGGGAAATAAACATGTATTATTGTAATATTATCAGTTACCAATTGACTCACATGACTTTATGAAGACAGGTTTTTGCCATTAATAATGATTTGACCGCCGTCTCTCAGCAAGAAAGAAGGCTGGCAAATTTACCCCAAAACCAAGAGGAACCGTCTTCCAAGTGGTTTTTCAGCTGTAAAAGGATGACAAATCATAGGGATATCCCTTGAAACCGGTGTTTTTATCTGAGATATCCTTTCTCCTAGCTATGGATCGACTCATGATGACAAATTGGCAGTTGACTTTGGACAACACTCAAGTGTTATCTTCCAGCCTTCACTGTCATCGTTAAAGAATTTACCCTTATAAATATAGAGGTTTAACAACAACACTCGGGGACTCTCTCTCCAACATCAGACGCGACGTCTTGTAAACACTTGAACAAAACTTCAAGATTTTCAAACAGCCAATTTGCTGCCCTGATAACCATTTAACAACTCCTGCGTTTATCTTTTATTGCTCTGCCACCTTCATGGTATGATTCTTGTTTAAATAGTCACTCTAGTTTCCTTCTAAACAGCTTAAACCTGTACATATTAGATAAGAGAAATCTCCAATCTCTTTAATATTGTAACTTGTTCTTTAAAAACAACGAAATGGAGAAATTTTTCGTTCTAACTTGTTATCATGTCGGAGCTGGATAGAGAAATCTCCAACTTCTAGAACTCTATTCTCTCTGCAATTTACCTTAATCATACTTTACATTCCTGCCATTTATCTTTTTCGTATCTTACTTTCCAGTAATATACTTTCCCGTATTTTTTTTATTTTTGAATCTTTTGTTACAACTGTTCATTACTAGACAAGCCCATAATGAGGGTTCTAGGTCATAATAGGGCTTCATTAGCCCGAAAACAAGGGTTTGTCAAGGCCCGAATCATACCATTGGGCCCGAATTAATAAGTCCTAACCCAATTTGGGGTTATCTCGAACCCGAATTAGGTTTTTGAATCCAATCATGGGAGCATTGACCCTAACATTGGTTTTTCTGTTTGGCTAGGTACTGTTCGCATTTGCCAAGCTATAGACGCACAATTGAAAGAATATTGAAGTCCTCTTAATTGAGGCATAAAAAAGAACTCATCCGAGCTAGTACCCCTTTGGAGCACAATGGCTTGATTAGAGGTCCAGAACAAGTACAAATCTACCAAACAAAACATTCTACATCACATATACCAGGTCTATTGGGTTGGTATCATCCCCGATAGTGGCATGCCTACACAAACTATGATCAGGCAAGAAGAAGCAAGCCATCAAGGCCCAGCCCATGCTTGCCCGCTTTTCTCAACCTGATCCAACTTTCAATTTTGCTTGAAATTGAACTAGTCATCTCACAAGCCAGAGATCGAATTGGGGTATTGGTGTTGACCCAACCTCTTCCTCTCTCTCCCGCTTCGTTCCCAAAAAGAATCGACTTGGAAGAACAAGGAAAAAAAGGACCAACACTTGGAGAGGCCGAAATATGCCCTTATGACGTTGGTTTCCACCATTTGTTCGACGAAATGCCTCAAAGAGGCTTTGCTATAGCAGCTACGCATAGGACATAAAGATCCTTTGATATATCTCTCTCTATATATATTGTTTAAGGACAGGGATACGGTGGAGAGCCAAAGCAAATCTGATTCCCTCTCAGGCTTCTTTTGGCTGCCACACGTTTTGTGTAAAATCTCCATCACAGCAAATTTTTTAAAAAGCTCAAACTCATTCAATTTTTTTTAAAATTTGGAATAAGTACGTAGACTATGGAGTTAATAATTTGGAATAATATTATTCAAGGGTAAATTATTCAAATGGTCCTCAAATGTATACCCAATTTACATTTTGGTCCCTCAATTAAATTATTCATTCAAATGGCCCATCAACTCTATATTAATCGCTCTATTGATCATACCGTTACATTATGTTAAGGGTAAATTGCTCAAATGGTCCTCAAACTTGTACGCGATTTACATTTTGGTCCCTAAATTAAATTATTAGTCCAAATGGTACATAAATTCTATTTTAATCGCCCATTTGATCCAACCGTTACATTATGTCAAAATTGCTGTTAAATATGAGGGCAAATTGGTCATTTCGTACGTTAAAATAAAAAAATAATATAAAATAAAATAAAAACTCAATAATTGGAATAGGGGAGAAGAAATCGAAGGGAGGGGGTTTGGGTCTCATGATTTTTTCCTCTCTTTTTCTTCAATTATTTTCTAATTTTGTATTTATTTTAACCCTATTTTATTTGTTAATTATGAAAAGTCGTATTTACCCCTAAAATTTGGTTACATTTAACAGAAAATGTAACGGTTGGATCAAATGAGCGATTAAAATAGAGTTTATGTACCATTTGGGCTAATAATTTAATTTAGGGACCAAAATGTAAATCGCGTACAAGTTTGAGGACTATTTGAGTAATTTACCCTTATGTTAATGTTGCCGTCAAATATAAGAGTAAAACCGTCCATAACCGTCCTATATTCCCCAAAGTGGTGATAAAGTGGTGATACATAGGTGATAACGTGGTGATACATAGGTCAAAAGTCTTATTTACCCCCACAAATGTAGTATATGCTGCTCACATGACTAAATTTAGCAGAAAATGTAACGGTAGGACCAAAGCGCCAATTAATAAAGAGTCGATGGACCATTTGAATGAATAATTTAGTTTATGGACCAAAATGTAAATCGGGTACAAATTTGAGGACCATTTGAGTAATTTACCCTATTATTCGAAGACACCCTCTTCCCTAGACAAGAACAAGTTGAAGAAGGAAAAAACAGATCCTCTCACGTGCACATGACGCAGAACCAACCCAACATCAATAGTCTTATTTCCTTATACCCACCACCACGTACTTCATATTAACTATATGCGGTTTCTTTTTCTTAATTTCTATTTTTTTTTTTTTTGGAATTTTGCTCAATGCGCATGGTAGAAAGAATTAACCCAACTTTATATTTTTATTATCTTTGATTCTCTTCACTATGCACATCTATCTTTTTGTATTGTTGATTCTTCATGAAGTTCAAGAAGGGCTGAGGGTTATTAGCAGAATTGCAGTTAGTGCGTTGGATTTTTAGCTGATAAAACAAAATCAGAACTTATTTAGCTGATGTGGTATATTATAAGTCATTGGATTTTTAAAACTCATAATCCGTTAAATCCACGTGGTCCTTTCAAATTTTATAAATCTTGATATAAATATTTTAAAGGGTAAATTACTCAAATGGTCCTCAAACTTATACATGATTTAGATTTTGGTCCCTCAACTAATTATTCGTTGAAATGGTCCATCAACTCTATATTATTCGCTCCAGTGGTCCTACCGTCTAATTTTCTGTTAGATTTAAGCTAATTTTAAGGTAAATAATGACCAATTTGCCCTCATATTTAACATAAATATTGACAGAATGTAACGGTAGGACCAATGGAGCGAATGATATAGAGTTGATGAAACATTTGAACGAATAATTTAATTGAGGGACCAAAATGTAAATCGAGAATAAAAAATCGATAAATAAGGGTTATTTACTGTAGACGTCCCTGAACTTGGCCCCCAGTTGCAATTGTGTCTGTGAACTTTTTCTTTTCCAATTACATCCTTTAACTGGACAAATAGTTGCAATTGGGTCCTACCGTCCAACTCTGTCAATTTGTCCGTCAAAATGAGAGGTAAAAGGGTCCTTTCGAGTATGAAGAAAAAAACTGAAAAAAGTGAATAAATAAATAAATTAAAAAAATAAATAAACTTCAAAATAAAAAGTAAAAATAAAGTGTGCACAATCCGTTCCCTCAAGCTTACTATCAAGAGACATGGATTAGCAGTCACAGATCTAGCAAGGTCCTCCCTTGAAACTCCAACAGAGCTGAAAAACTAAAGCTTGGGAGAAAGGGTTTTCTGGGGACAAGATGAAAGAACTCTTGGGCAAATATGAATAATAATGCTCGAAAGATGAAAGAACTCTTTGTTTGACGCATAATTTCCATCCCAACCGTTCCTTGTTCGATAATAACATTTGGGTGATCAAAAGGAGGTATGAAGCTCCTTCCCTCCTCTTGAGCCTGCTTCTTAGCATAAGTTTGAGCCTCATCATAGGAATCCCCTATAAGAACAACCGTGGCGCTCAATCTCTCAACAGATTTCCACTGCAAACAAGCAATACAAAATTCCACAACATTCAATAAGCCAAACCCACAAATTAGAATTGTGAAATTAAGCTCCCAAATGAAAAAAAAAATTGAAAAGAAGGAAAAGAAAAGAAAAAAAGTGTACCTTAATTTCTGGTGTGGTTACAAGCATTGCAATCACAGCACTGCAATTCAACTCCTTAGCAGCCAAGGCAACTCCTTGGGCATGGTTTGCAGCTGAGGAGCAAATAACCCCTCGATCCAGTTGCTCCCTCGGAAGCTTTGCCATCATGTTGTAAGCTCCCCGAAGCTTGAACGAGAAGACCTGCAAATTCAACAAAAAAGTTTCTGTCGAAAATCCCCAATTTTTCCAATCCAAATTATTCTATTGAACACTTGGAACAACACTTACAGACTACAAGTCCTCTTTTTCATCCAAACTCTCACTCCCAATTGCTCTGACAGCTTCGTGGCCAATTCTAAAGGTGATTCGATGGCCACGTCATACACCTTCGACGACAGTATGTTCGTCAAGTACTCCATGACGTCAACAATGTTCTTGTTGTTGTTTTCGTTGGTGACAATAAGGTCGGGTACGACTCCGAGGAAGCCAGGCGGGTATTGGAGCGAATCGGCCGAGACCCGATTGGGAGGCAGAGATGGCGTCGTTCTGGTCTTGAAGGAAGCAGAAGAGGTGGAGGGTTCGACGAAAATCTGGCGGTCGGTCGGGAAAGCGTGGCAGAAACGAAGGGCTTGATCAGACGGCGGGTGCTGAGCTTCTGGGGCCTATTGGGGAGGTGAGACTAGAGGCGTTGCGACCGGAGAAGTGAGGAATAGGCTGGGCTTACGCGGAGGGCCTCCATTGGTTGATTGGTTGGAAATGGCGGCAGTTTTTTGTGAGGAACGAGTTGGAGGTTTTCTGGGTTTTACTTTTACTTTCTAATTTTAGTCACTTAGACTCACCATTAAGCTCTTTCGAAGGGCCAATGAGAAAATGACAAGTATATTAAAGGTGGATGGCTATTGGTCTGTGACGCAGATGCAGGTGAGACTTGAAAGGACGCTTTTACCCTTCATTTTGACGGACAAATTGACAGAGTTGGATGGTAGGACCCAATTGCAACTATTTGTCCAGTTAAAGGATGTAATTGGCAAAAAAAAAAAAAGTTCACCGACCCAATTGCAACTAGGGGCCAAGTTCAGGGACGTCTACAATAAATAGCCATAAAATCCTATAAGTCATTAGATCAATTAAACTTTTTTTTTATTATCCCTAAATAGTTTTTAAAATCCCAATTGAATACACCTGATTGTTCGGGGCATCGATTTTTTGGGGTAAATTACTGAAATGGTCCTCAAATTTGTACCAAATTTACATTTTGGTCCCTAAACTAAATTATTCGTTTAAATGGTCCACCAACTCTTTATTAATCGGCGATTTGGTCCTACCGTTACATTTTCTGTTAAATTTAGTCATGTGAGCAGCACATGCTACATTTGTGGGGGTAGATAAGACTTTTGACATATGTATCACCTCTTTATCACCACTGTATTACCACTTTATCACCTATGTATCACCACTTTATCACCTATTTGTGGAACATAAGACGGTTATGGATGGTTTTACCCTTACATTTGACGACAACATTAACATAATGTAACGGTAGGATCAATAGAGCGATTAATATAGAGTTGATGGACCATTTGAATGAATAATTTAATTGAGGGACCAAAATGTAAATCAGGTATAAGTTTTACCATAACATTCCTCCACCAACTCTTTATTAATCAGCGCTTTGGTCCTACCGTTACATTTTCTGTTAAATTTAGTCATGTGAGCATCACATGCTATATTTGTAGGGATAAATAAGACTTTTGACCTATGTATCACCTCTTTATCACCACTTTATCCCCACTGTATCAGCACTTTATCACATATGTATCACCACTTTATCACCTATTTAGGGAACATATGACGGTTATGGACGGTTTACCCTTACATTTGACGACAACATTAACATAATGTAACGGTAGGATCAATGGAGGGATTAATATAGAGTTGATGGACAATTTGAATGAATAATTTAATTGAGGGACCAAAATATAAATCGGGTATAAGTTTGAGGACCATTTGAGTAATTTACCCATTTTTTTCATTCTCAGTCTCTCTCAGTCTCAATCTGTCTTCCTAAACCCTAAACCCTCAACCTTCTCTCTCAGTCTCAACCTCTTCTCCTTATATTCGCCCTGAATTTTTCTCGATTTTTCTGTCACTCATTCTCTCTCTCTCTCTCTCTCTCTCTCTCTCTCTCTCTCTCTCTCTCTCTCTCTCTCTCTCTCTGTGTCACCACCGCCATCGATTTTTGTCTCTTTAAGGTAATATCTTGAAACCCCAATTCAAAAATTTAGGGCTTTGACAAATTCTGTTAATTGTAATTATTTTGTCCAACTCTGTTGTGATTTTTCTGGACATAATTGATTTTGAAGGCTAAGGAAAGGATTGGCTTGCTGGCTGTGTTTCTGGTAATTTTATGTATTTTTTAGTTGCTGCTTTATTATTTTCTGTTCTTGGTTAGATGACAGCCATAAATTGTGGTTGTGTTTTTGGTTAATTCTATTGTTTTATTTGTTCTGGTTGCTGCTTTATTTGTAGTTTATGGAAATTTAGGGGGGTGCATTCAATTGTGATTTTAATGGATTGTTTTGAAGCTTAAAAGTACGGTGGTATTCAATTAGGATTTTCAAGTAATCAATAAAAATATGGTGGTATTCAATTAAGATTTTTAAATAATCAATACAAGTTCGGTGGTATTCAATTAGGACTTTTAAAAGATAAGAAAAAGTATCGTGGTATTCAAAAACTTACCGATTTTGAGGTATTTCATTAAATGATGTATTGTGTGAGACTTTTGAGTGTGTGTTAAATCACATAACAAATCTCATCTTCCTATGCATGATTCTCATATATGCTCTCATACTTTTTTCCCCCCACTATTCGACTGTACATTAAAATTTTTTTTCATAAGAGAGACGATAAGGAAACATTAACAAGAAAGACGATATTGCCTCTCCTGGAGCTAATGGGCATTTTCCAATAGCTTTGCTTTCCTTGTAGACAAGCTTATTTGGAGAAAAATTATATTTTCGATACTCTGTTTTTAGAATCTCCTGCTCATTGTAGACATTTCCTTGCAAGGAGTTGCAGCACTCCACAACTCCGCCGGTGTGCTCACAAGTTGCTTGATCTAATGCCTCAAAGAGGCTTTTTTTTTAATGCGTAGCTGCTGCGCATACATCACACATGGCTAAATATTTTTTCTAATTCCCTGTCCCAAAATGTTTGGGACCAGGATAAAACAAAAAGAAAAAGAAAGAAGAAGCCTTACCCACAATCTAGAAGAAACGTTGATAAGGTATAATGTGTTTTTTTACTCCACAGTTTTGGTCCAAACTTTGACAAAAATTAGGAGTAGTCATGGGGTTGGACTAGGAGTTTTCACTATGTTTCTTTATTTTGTATTTCTGGTGCTATATGTTTTGCATTAGGTGTTGGTGGTTTTGGATGTAGCTTCTAGGTTCTAGCCTCTGCTTATGCTTTTGTATTTCTATTGTTGGTTTTTCAGTTGTGTTGTGTTTTTTTAATGTATTCATTATGGCCATGTATGGCTATATTGGGAGTTACATTGTTGATGTCGGTATACTCTCCCTGGACTAACCATTGATGGTTACTATGCCTCCATCTTTGTATTAACCCTAAAAATTGGGTACATTCCTTCAGGTTATGTATTTAGGTGAATGATGATGGGTGATTGTCACATTGCGGGATCGGCTCCACCGCAGCACGATATTGTCCATTTTGGGCCCCCCCTCTCTGCCCTCACGTTTTTGTTTCTGGGAACTCATGAGCAACTTCCCAATGAGTCACCCATTCCAGGATTGCTCTAGCCTTAACTCGCTTAACTTCGGAGTTCTCATGACTCTAAAGCCAATGAGCTCCCAAAAGGCCTTGTGCTAGATAGAGGCAGACATGTACATATAAAGCACATCACCCCCTCTCCGTTGGTTGATGTGGGATGTTACAATCCACCCCTCTTATGAGCCCGACGTCCTCATCGGCACACTCGCACCACACGGCAGAGTGGCTCTGATACCAAATTGTCACATTCTGGGATCGCTCCGCTGTAGTACGATATTGTCCTCTTTGGGCCCCCCTCTATGCCCTCATGATTTTGTTTCTGGGAACTCACGAGCAACTTCCTAATGGGTTACCCGTTCCGGGATTGGTCTAGCCTCAATTCGCTTAACTTCGGAGTTCACATGACTTCGAAGCCAGTGAGCTCCCAAAAGGCCTCGTGCTAGATGGAGGCGGACATGTACATATAAGGCAAATCACCCCCTCTTCGTTGGTCGATATGAGATGTTACAGTGATAGAGTTCAAGCTTGTATAGAAATATATGTAAAATCATGTAATTGCAATATATTAAAATCATAAATAAAATCCTAAGTGAATTAAAATCATAAGTAAAATCATATAATTACAACAATCCCGATCTCCTGGACCACAGGAGTCCAAGAGATTGTAGTCACTCACCGTTGGATATTAATTCAATGGTTCAAAAAAGTTGTTTAAAAGGAGTGCAAGAGTGAGTAAACCGTTGAATTTACATCTAACGGTGAGTGATCACAGATCTCTTGGACCCCTGTAGTCCAAGAGATCAAGACTAATAATTACAAATCCAACTTAAATCTATTACATTAAAATCATGTACTTACAATCTATTAAAATCTCAATTAAATACACCCCCTTATATTTGGTAAATTTATTTATAAGTCTTTAACTTGTTGTATATGTATATATAATTAATTTTTATAATCGTTTTTTTATATAAATTTACCACGCGTACTCTGTTTATTGGGTAAAATGTACCACGGGTCCTCCGTTTTTATATTTGTTTATGAGGGTGATTGAGACTTTGCTGCTGTGGTTTAGGGTTTAGGCCTAATCGTTCATTCTCCAACAGCTCCACCAACGAAAAGCCTTCTTCTTCATCTTTTTCTGCAGTTTCTCAATTCAACATGGCAACCCCATCACAAGCTCAGGCCGTCAAGTCGCTCAACAAATCCCCAGGACGCCGCCGTTTTGTCGTAAGCTGATTCTGAAGCTTCTTGCTCTTTGTTCTTTTTAAAGAATTTCATGATGATATTTGGTGGGTTTTTATGTGCAGTTCAAGAGCTTCTCTCAGAGACTTGAAGAAGTTGAAGTCGATGTATTCCGAAGCCTTGATAAAGTTAAACCAGAGCCGCAAGCGGGCTCTACGTTTTTCCGGGACTGCCTCGTAGAATGGAGGGTATGTGTCTATTTTTCATAAGATTTTTCTCCAATTTTTAAGCTTTTGTTGTTTTTTCTTTTCTTGTTTGTGATTGTTGGTGCTGATTTTTGTTGTAGGAATTGAACACGGCTGAGGATTTCATCGCTTTCTATGAGAAAATGACGCCATTGGTCCAAACATTGCCTTTGGTGTTGTTGCATAAGGAAACCATAATCTCAGAACTCCTTTCTAGATTACAGATGAAAGCAAGGTTGTCGCTTGAACCCATTCTCAGGTATGGTAACTTATTTGATGCCAACCCTTTTGAGATATCTGATTGTATCTTTGGAGTTTTTAATTTCTGAGTGGAGCTTTTTTTTGTCATTTTCAAATTATCTATGTTTGTGAGCAGGTTAATTGCAGTCCTGTGTAGAGATCTCCTTGAGGACTTTATCCCGTGAGTTTCCTCAGCCTTTAGAATGAATTTAATTTATAGATGCTGGTGGTTTGTTGTTTTTACTTCCTTAATTGGTCATGATGTCTGTTGGTTATTCGAGACGGCTCTTTCAGTCTCTTGAAGAATTACATCATGACCCTTTGCTCTAGTTGCACGTATTTTTTTTTTCTCACTTGTGTGGGTTTCTGCCAGGTTCTTGCCAAGGATTGCTGACTCTCTAGTGTCTCTCCTCGAATGTGGTGCCGATAGGGAGCCAGAGGCCATTGAGCAGGTCCAATTTTATTTTTGTTTATTTCCTCATTTTTCTTATTGGGGTTTACATGTAATTTTACATTAACTCACAATTTGCGGTGTTTTTGTATGCAGATCTTCACATCTTGGTCATCTATTATGATGTACTTGCAAAAATATCTTGTACAAAAGCTTGTGCATGTTCTAAAGTAAGTACTTGGTATCATTTTTATTCTTTTGATTTTCAATGTGTTAAAGCAAACTGGAGGCTTTTATTTTAGACAAAATAAGCCCTTTTTAACTTTCCTGGATTCTCTACTGTTAAGTGGATCCTAAGGTGCTCAGTCTAGTGAACTTATTGTTATCTGTTTAATTTGTATTTTATGTAGAATGCATCGATATGTTAAATGAAATATTAATGATTGATCTTATTGCAGTAAGTAATATTTTTGGGAGTTCTATTGATTTTGTTTCTCATACTTTAGAACGTGCACAAGATTTTGTACAAAATAAGCCCTTTTTAACTTTCAGAAAGATGATAAGAATATTCCTGTGACAAATTTCTGGTTTATTAAAAAAAAAAAAGAAGCCAATCTGGCTTAAATAGTATGTTTCTTTTCTTCTTATTTTAAGGATAACTTTTGGTATTGAGTTTTCTTTGGCCCAATTTATACGAATATCTAATGATTGTATTGCAATTTCCACCATAAGTTTGGAAATAAACTGTGAATACCGTTGCATTCAATTTGGTGGAATGTGAATGAACCGCTGCATGCAATAGTTTACATCCTCTGCATGCAATAGTTTAGTTCGGTCATTCTCTGAAATTGATCTTACAGGTTGTATGACCGTACCTATAATATGCACTGCATGTTACAAAGTGAAGGAGATGGGTGGTTTCTAAATGTCTATGTTTACATGCTACGACCATACTTACAATATTCACTGCATGTGGGCATCCATGTACTACTCTCTTTCTGTTCATATTCTCTTTTCTTATGATACATATATATATCTTGTAGTGTTACTGTAAATTTGAGATATTATCCAAAAGATTACATCCAAGAATTTATGGCAGAGGGGATGTCATTCTTGCTGAGAAATGCACCTTTTGAGCAGCTTAAAAAAGGTATACCTTGCCATATTTTATTTTTTCAGTTTTCGCATTTTGAATTTGTTGACTAGGGGGAAACATTTTCTATACAAGTCCCCTTGAAGCATGCCTTATTTTGAATGTGTTTAGAACTTTTTATTTCTACACGACAATTATCATCTAGATGCTTGTTTGTTTTTTTCCCCATGTATTTTGTCAATGATGGATAATAATGTGTAGTTTCTAATTTGAGATGCACTACATCTGATGCAAGAGTGACCTTCTTTATGTCCTTTTAAAAATATTTTAATCCAATCACTTGTAGCTGAAGATATAGTTTTAGTTCAGATAACTATAAATTGTTGGCCACATGCCATATATACTAGTGTTATGTTCAATTAATTTTTTTTCATGGCAATTGATAAATTTTCCTCTTCATGGAATTGGTGCAGGTGTCAAAAAGATCATGTTTGAAGTTGTGCAGAAATCAATACCTGTCAGAAAATATGGAGTCAGTGCTTTACTATATTTTGTCATGCGAGGGGCCTCATCAAGGTTCCATTCTAAAGCTGAGCAAGTGTTGCATTTATTGATGGACGACTTGATACTTGGTATTGGTGAAAACTTCAGCCAGGGTAAGGTTATTCAGTTGTTGAGTGCTTTTACATATAATTGTATTGTATTAAAATGACTACTTGTACTAATTCATATTTAATCCGTGAAAATTGTATACCATCATTTAAGGTTCATCCGGTACTTATCCAAGAGCACTTGAATATGTTTGTGATTTTGGCTTGGCTTAAGTGTGAAGTGCAAATAGAATTTAAAGGTTTTGAAAGAACGATTGGTTGGTTTAAGAGAAAATTGGTAGTATTTCTAAATTATATGTATGTTCGTGTTTACCTTTTCATTTGTTTATTTTGTTGAACAATTGCAACCATGCATTTTAGGAGTCCACAAATTGTATTAGATTTTGTGGTGAGATGTATGATCCTCCTCTAGTAGTTGATAATTTTGGATTTTCCTGGATTCTCTACTGTTAAGTGGATTCAAAGGTGATCAGCCTATTGACCTTATTGTTATCTCTTTAATTTGTATTTTATGTAGAATGCATCGTTATGTTAAATGAAATATTAATGATTGATCTTATTGCAGTAAGTAATATTTTTGGGAGTTCTATTGATTTTGTTTGTCTCTGACTCTCTCTCTCTCTCTCTCTCTCTCTCTCTCAATGCTGCAGGTTCAGACACTGTTGTTGAAGTCTTAATTTCTGCATTACAAAGATTATGTGATGACTTGGACTCCAAGGAGTTGAACATAATGTTCAATTGCTTATATCAGGAAATAACTGACTGTATGATTAATGGAGGTGTTGAACGTTTAAGCTGCCTGTTGTCATTGCTTGTTTCTACTGTTCAAGTCAAGAATGGCCAAAGGGTTTCTGGTGAGTGATACAGTGTTTTTGTTTGCTGACTCATTTATTTTACTATCAAGCATTCATTTCTTTAGTAATGATGTGTTTGTCTTTTCCTTGTGCTACCGACTGTAACATTTGACAGATTACCAACAAATGCTTGAAATTGTGGGTTTGCTTGTGCGAACATTTATCATGCCTTCTGGCATTACAATGGCAGAGGAACATTCATCTGATGTTGTGGATAAGGTTTTGCAGTTAATGCTCTGTATTCTTAGTGGACTGCACAGTTACAATGATATGTCAACCATATCTAGTTGTTCATTGCAATGGGCTCCTGTATTTGATCTAAAGAACTCAAGGTGCTGCCTTGAACGAAATCTTTGTGCTTCTGATGTTTTTTGTTTCTGTCTTTCCCCCTTTTTTGTTTTTTTGTTTTTTCTCTGGATTAGTTTGTTTGACATAGTTGAGTCCTGCTGTTACAGCTTGTTAGGTTTTATTCGACAACTTTTACAAAAGGACGTTTGCATACTAGATATCTTCGCAGTTAACATTTTAAGGTAAGATCGATATTTTTTTTTTACTAGAGTGTTTCTGTATTATTATCTATTATGAGGCTTTTAACCTTTTTCAATTGAATTTCAGGGCCATGAATGATTTATTAGAAACTTCACAGGAAGATGTAATTTATTTGTTACTCACCTTCAATGAAAAACTACAAATGGAAACCCAAAGCTTGACCTTCTTAGATAGAACACGTGAAGGAGTTCCAAGGATTCAAGGTTTTATGCGTGGGGCTATCAGCAATTGGGTTGGGGTTTTAAAGGGTATTGTAAATGGGGATTCATCATCCACTTTAATTCATGAAGCTGACTTGGCCCTGCTGTGGGGAGTCATTAACTGCTTTCCACAAATAGCAGAATCCGAAGAAGATTTTTCGCTGTTGATGGATTTGATGGATGCAGATGATCAAATTCTGATGATTGAAGCTGGTACACTACCTCATCTTTTGTAATTTAACCTATGGTTTCTTTGCTTGATAATTTTTTGATGCCATGTTGCTTTATGTTTAGAAAAACTTGTAGACATATATATATACAACATTAACCTATGATTTCACCACATTTTAAAATCTGTAGCAGGATCTCTATTCTGGCGGTTAATTAGAATGCTTGCATTGTTATATGTATCAGTGTTTTCTTATTTTCACCACATTTTTTTTGTCTGAATGAATATGATATTTTGAACTGTTGGACTGGCTGAGTCAAATATGTTTTTGTAGTATTTATTGAAGGTTTTCAGATATGACTGGACCATTTTCTCGGGCTTGACTTTTTTTTTCATATGGTACTCTTGCAGACAATATTGCAGGTTTTCCTAAACACACTTGGGAGAGCCTAATTGGTGCTACCTTAAATTCCTATTACAAACTTATTCGTGGTAAAAAATCTGAGCTTGACGAAACAAGCAGATTTTTGCATCTTGGAAATAGACACAAATCATGTCCACAAGTGTTGGTTGCTGTTGCTGATTTTTTGGATTCCGTGTATGGGTATGAATATTCGTGTAATGTAGATTTTCCCCCTTTTTAGAGTTAATTGTGTATAAAACCATGCGTTCACATAACCTCCTCCTATTTCAAATATTAGGCCTATTATGGAAGGAGACACCAAGTCTAGAACTTATCATCCAGAACTACAAGCAGATAAAGCCATAGATGCTTTGGACATATTTGCTGATAATTTGTGCCACTCAGACAGAGGGATTCGTGCTTCAACTCTTAGAATATTGTGTCACTATGAAACTCTAAATTGCAATATTTGCACAGAGGATGAGCCAGTTGCGAAGAAACTGAGAACTGAAGTTTCTCTTACTTGTCATGTGGATAACCAAGGCTTTAATGTATGCTTCTATTTCTTCATGTTATGCTTGTTAGAATTTAATATTCTATATACGAAATTCCATACTGATTTTGGTTCAAATATCAGGTTCTTCCACTCCTCCTCTCAATCGAGTCAACTCCGCTTTCAATTTCTACCAGTAGGAAAGTTACTCTATTGATTTCTAGAATACAGATGGGCCTCTCCACTGGAAGAATAGCTGAAGCTTATCTGCCCCTTGTTTTGAATGGGATGATTGGTATCTTCCATAACCGGTTTAGTTATCTTTGGAATCCTACATCAGAGTGCCTTGCAGTTCTGATTAGCCAAAATACTGGACTTGTATGGGAGAGATTACTTCATTATTTTGAACAATGCCTATCGAGATTTCAAGCGTCTTTTGATCAAGTTGAGGAAGTAAATTCTAAGTTGACCAACAAGTCAAGTGGTATGTCACAACTTGATTCTTTCTGTTATGTTGTATTAATCCACAATGAATAATTATCCTTTGGTCATTTTGTTAGGCTTCTTCCTGGGTTGGTTTTCACCTTTTTTTAAGGAAATTCTCTCTGTCTAGGATAAAAAACGGGAAGGTTATTTTGATACTAATAAGTGGGTTGTGTGATATTGATAAGAATCTACATTTTTTTTTTTTTGGGAGCAATATTGGACCTTTGAAGTTTTCTTTGTATTGGTTGGACATGATCCCTTTGGATAGCCAGCATAGTCCCACATTGCAGGGTTAGTTTTGGGCTTTCTGATATGAGCACCCTTTCTATATAAACTGGTTTTCCTGGATCAGTTCTACCCATTGGTTAACATGGTATGCACAGGAAAGTTGGGCTGTGTTGTCTCTCCCCTTGTTTGGAGGTGTATAGCTGACTAGCCTTGGCCTTAGGGGGAGTGTTCGAATAGTCTCACATTGCCTAGGTATATTTAAGATGTTTATTGTGTAGTGTATAAACACAAGGACACGCTTTTGTAATCGGTTTTCAAGGATGACTTCTGCCCATCAGTTTCTCGTATATATATATATTTGAAATGTGAATACACTTTCACTGAATGGCTACAAAGTTGTTCTCTTCGATGATCAGTCTTATCCTGTTTCTGTTTTGCAGATCTGGTTGAAGGCTTTAATTTGTGTATTACTTCCAAGTCTGATAGTACGCCTTCTGCAGCAGTATTATCTTCTTTGCTTCAATCTTTACAAAGAATTCCAACCATAATTGAATCCAAGTCTCGTCAGATTATACCTTTGTTTTTAAAGTTTCTGGGCTACAATTGCAAAGACTTTAAAAGGTGATTGTCAGTTGGCATTATACTTGTTACTGAATACTTGTTCTTGGGTATTTTGAACTTTGTACAGCCCTTAGTCAAAATATTTTTGTGGGCTCATTTGCCTTTATTTTGTGACTGCAGCATCGGGTCTTTCAATCCGAGTGTTTGTAAAGGCAAAGAGTGGAAAGGTGTCCTCAAAGAATGGTTAAACCTGCTGAAACTGATGCACAACCTTAAGTCCTTCTATCAGAATCAGTTTCTTAAAGAGGTCTTACAAAATAGGTTGGTGCAAATTTCATATATATAATTTCCAATTTTTGACCCTTTATTTGACGGATTAATTTTCTCCTGGGTGCCAGGCTTTTGGATGAAAATGATGCTGAAATACAGACAAAGGTTCTTGATTGCCTGTTAATCTGGAAAGATGATTTCCTGCTCCCATATAGTCAACAATTGAAAAACCTAGTCAGCTTCCATAATTTGAGAGAAGAATTAACAACATGGAGTTTATCCAGAGAGTCTAATCTAATTGAAGAAGAACACAGACCTGACCTTGTGCCTATGGTTATCCGTCTTCTGATGCCCAAAGTTCGCAAATTGAAGAAACATGCTTCTCAGAAGGTATGTTCAGTTTTAACTTGTGATATCGTTTATCTTAATCATTCTTGGACCTGTGGTTCTCAAAAATATGTTATATTATGTTTACATACATGTATATATTTGTATAATGTATCATATGTAGAAGGTCTTCTATAAAGAAGGCCTTCATCAGAATTAAATGATCAGTTCACACCTTGTGGGTCTCTCGAGGAGAATCTTGTGTATGATTAGATAAATATTAGGATTGAACAAATTGATTTGTTAGTAAAACTTAGTCTTCTTAAACAACACTTAGCACCTAACTTTACAAAAATTTAGTTTATTCCTTTTGGCTTAGCCGTGGTGTCCTCATACTCTCGCATAATTCCTTCAAGCTTAGGTGTAAGATAAAAGATTATGGCAGGTTTGATCTGAATGTGCAAAGGAAATGAATAAACATATAAGTGTCATCAGTGATATACCTACAAGGGAACAAATCCTCTCAAACATCTAAATGTGAGACCACCATCAGTTCATTTCCATAGTTTCCCCTTGGAGGGATGTATGTGGTGTTTAGAATGCTAGGGAAGTTAGAGATGAGTTTGTAACTTGGGCTTCAATATTTCGAAAGCCTCTTGGTTGAGAACAGTTCAGAACCGGGGTAAAAGAACATATTGTGGGAAAGATAAACACGCCCTTGATAAACAAGATTGTTAGTATGAATTTTAAGAACTTATGGGCAGATAATTTAAAAATATTTTATGAGGTTGTCATGTACCTAAGGACTAAGGGTCCAACTTTCTTATGTTTGGCCTGAGATCAAACTGGACTAGATGAGTATTTTATGTAATTTCATAAACACACACACACACACACCCACACACCCACACTAGCACGCACATGCACACACAGAAAAGAAGTATTTGCATATTCGTACTCAAATTTCATGGCCATGTGTACATAAACTGTTTCCCCCCTTGACGTGTCTTATTGTTGTTATAATTGTACTATTTTATGAATTATATGTTTAATTGGTGTGTTATGGGTTGATTTTACATTCCCAAATGCTTCACTAGAATACGTGTTCATTCGTTTCGGTTTATTTTATTGATAATTCCATAAATTTTGAATGCAAATATTTCCAGCATTTTTCATCATTATTGCAGTTTAAATTACCACAGATGACACTTTTCATATCTTTCTCAGCTTTCAAGATTAAATCATCGGAAGGCAGTTCTTAGTTTCATAGCTCAAGTTGAAGTTGAAAAGCTTCCTCTTTTCTTTGTGTTGTTAATAAAGCCCTTGCAAATTGTTTCAATGGGAAGTGACGGTGCTGCAAGCTGGTTTTGGACCTTGCCAAACGGTTCTTTGGCTGAATTTCAAGCATTGGATTTCTTAAAATATTTCACTTTGAGCAATATATCAGCCCTATCTTGGAAGAAAAGATCTGGTTTTCTTCATGTGATTGAAGATATCCTTGGAGTTTTTGATGCGTCTCATGTTGGCCCCTTTCTTGATTTTCTAATGGGGTGTGTCGTTCGAATATTAGGAAGCTGCAGTTTAAGTCTTGATGTGGCAAAAGGCAATGGATCTTCGGTTGAAAATTATCCAGATGTGGACCTTACTTTGCTTGGAAAAGACAGTGCAGTGGAAAATAATGTTTTGGTAATACTTCATTTGTCTATTTACTTTCAGAAGAAACAAACACTTTATTAAATAATAGTTAGTGAATTACAGAGTGTGTCTGGTCACGGACAAGATGTCCACCATCTTGACAGTAAATTGAGTTACATGGCATATGAAACATAATTTCTTTTGGCTGTAAATTGAGTTAACAATTAGTTAACAATTTCTTTGTAATTTACTGAGCAATTTATGGTCTATGTGCAGATCTCCACAACTTTGAGGCAGTTAAAGGATTTGAGGTCTTTATGTCTGAAAATTGTATCCTTTGTTCTCAATAAGTATGAAGATCATGAATTTAGTTGTGAGTTCTGGGACTTATTCTTCATGTCATGCAAGCCTTTAATTGATGGTTTCAAGCAGGAAGGACCCAGCGGCCAGAAACCTAGTTCACTATTCTCTTGTTTTCTTGCTCTGTCTAGAAGCCAAAAACTTGTACCACTACTGTATAGGGAACAAAAACTTGTTCCTGATATACTCTCAATTCTAACCGTCACGTCAGCATCTAAAGCTATTGTATCTTGCGTTCTTAAGTTTGTTGAGAACCTTTTGAATCTTGATCACGAGTTGGATGATGAAGATAGTGCTGTAAAAAGAGTTATACTCCCGAACCTTGAAGCACTTATTGATAGCCTGCATAGTCTTTTTCACAGTAATAATGCTGCCAAGAGGTAATAATGGGGTCATTTTCTGTGTACATGGATACACATGCACAACACTAAGCAGTGGTGCCACCTTCATGATGTGCATGCTATGAGACATTTTGCTTTATTTGAGTATATCTGCAGAGAATTCCTTTGAAGTATTTGCTTTTCTTGCATTGAACTCAACCTTCTTGGTGTTTCTTTTCCCTTGTATGACACAATGGATGCTTTCGTGTGGCTTACAGGATTATATTTCCAAATCCACCCTAGTTTTGGGCATTTAGAAGTATATATGCTAGTTATAGGCAGCTGACTTGCTATTTTTCGTTAATGCTACATCTTAAGAGTTAAAGACTCTTATCGTTACATTAACTCTACAATGTGTGATTGTTGCATGTATGTGCTTCGATGTTCAGTTAAGCTGATGAAAAAAAAAATTTAGCAAGGACATAGCAATTTGCAAACTTGATTAACATTGTTCTGTTGTTAAATGAATAGCCATGAAATAGATTGTAGGTTGAGTACAAATTATGGGTCCCGTTATACAGTGTGCTTGAAACTTTACTGTTCGATATGTGGAATCCCTTGCTATGCTTTCTTCTGATAACCAAAAGGACCATCTTTTCAAATAGTTTGTTTCATTTCGCTTACCGGATTTCTGTGATGCTGCCAAATTGATGCTAAGTTGGCTACCACCATGTGTTATCTGTTAGTTTCTTTATTAGTATTAAGATGAAGGTAGATTAAGAATAGTAGCATTCCCCAGCGTTCATTATGAATATTTATTGAATGTCCATGAGATAAACTTTGTTGATCATTTCTTATCATTAAGCATGATGATTGACGAATCTTCTTGTTTATGCCGACCTTGATAGGATTGACAGCCTTGGCCTCCATTTTTCTGATTTCCGTATTAACCTTGAACTACATTTCTCATCTATATTCTGCACTGATAATTTCCTGTTTTAAGTATTTTGTGGAAAAGAAAGGATGTCATCTTATATGCCATGTTTGTCACATGCGATTTTACTGCCAGGAAATTGTTTAAACACCCAGGAGACGCAGAAACAAGAATTTTCAAATTTTTACCGAAGTATATAAAAAGTGCAGTGCCAGCCAGGAAATTTGTGGATATATTGCTTCCAGTTTTAGCAAATGGAACTCAAAATTCAGGTAATTATATCTTGAAAAATCTCAGCTTTTGTACTTAACGAAGGATTTCCACCTCAGATACTTAAAGTCTTCTGTTTACTTTGCAGATTTTTGTTTTGAAGTGGTGCAAGTAATTCGTGATATTGTTCCAGTATTGGGGAGTGAGATTACAAATAAAATTCTGAATGCAGTATCTCCCCTACTTACTTCTACTGATCTAGATAAGCGTGTTTTTATCTGTGATCTTCTGGATGCTGTTGCTAGAGTAGACCCTTCTGTTCACTTTGTGGTACTGTGTGAACCCCTCTTTATCCCTCTTTTATTAGAATTTCATTGGCTTTGTAATTTTAAATTTTGTCATTATTTTCTCGTAACTCTTCAAAGGAATGCAGGCAAAACTTGTCCAGGACTTGAATGCAACCTCTAATACAGAATTGGGTAGCCTGGATTATGACAATGTTGTCAATGCTTATGAAAAGATCAGTGTTGATATATTCTATACAATTCGAGAGGATCATGCATTGGTCATTTTGTCTCATTGTGTCTATGACATGTCATCTGAAGAATTAATCTTGAGGCACAGTGCTTACAAGTCATTGCGTTCATTTGTTGAATTTGCTGCCCTAATACTTGGCCAAGTGGTGAGCAACCACTGTGAAATGCCTGATATGCCTGACAAGATGTTGGCCTCTGATAATTGTTATTGGACAAGAGCATGCATTCAGAGAATAACAAGCAAGTTTCTTTTGAACCATATGGGTAATGCTTTGAAGAGAGGAACTTCTATTAAAAAGGTAATAAGTTTGTTCTTATCTTCCTGCAGGACTGACGGTATATCAATGCCAATTTAACACGAAGTCAAATCTGAACTATCACACAACCTCCTGTAAATACATTAACAGACCATGCATGTGTAACTAGAACTTTTCAAAGAGTCAGTGCCGATCTAATGTAGGACAAATGTTGCGCAATGTGTTAAAAATTCATTGCAATAATAATGCCTAAGTTAATGGCCAAAAAAAAAAAAAGCCTAAATTACTGGCCAAAAAATTTTTTTATCTGATTTGTTGCAACTCCAAGATACACTTCTTTCTATACTTCACCCTCTTTATGATTGACTGGTGTGGTTTCAGGAATGGGTTGATTTACTAAGAGAAATGGTGTTAAAACTCCCAGAAGTGGCAAATCTGGGTTCATTGAAGGCTCTTTGTGATGAAGATGCTGAAATTGATTTTTTCAACAATATCGTTCACTTACAGGTGAAGTTTTGCATCATGTTATATTCTTTTTAAAACATGTTATATTCCTAATTAAAACATATCTGTGGTCATTTTTTCTTAATTAAAACATGTTATATTCTTTTTAAAAATCAATTGCTGATCAATTCAGAGGAAATGTTTGTCTTGAAAAGGAGTGATGAGTCTCCTCACATATTTACTTTTCTTTGTGCAGAAACATAGGAGAGCAAGGGCTTTGTCACGCTTTAGGAATGTTATCAACGCCAGCTATATGCCAGAGGTTATTTTTGTCTCTGTTTTTATTACCTCAAAAATTAATTTGGTGATTTGTTTCACTTCTCAGAGTTTTCAACCGAGTCACTAAAATCTACTTTGCTGATATCACATCCAGGGCATCACAAAGAAAGTGTTTGTACCCCTCTTTTTCAATATGTTGCTGGAGGAGCATGAAGGAAAAGGAGAACATGTAAAAAATGTCTGCATAGAGGCCCTTGCTTCAATTTCCAGTCACATGGAATGGAATTCATACTACTCATTATTGATGAGATGCTTTAATGAGATGATCAAGAATCCTAATAAACAAAAGCTCCTTCTGAGGCTCATCTGTTCTATCTTGGACCAGTTTCACTTTTCAGATGCCAACGACTCTTTGGATAATGTTTCCAACACAGGGACCACTGATTCTGGCACGTCAATCTTGCGTAGATGTAGTAGTTCTGTTTCGGCAAATGAAATACAGACATGCCTTCAAAAAGTTGTGCTTCCTAAGATACATAAGTTACTGAGTGATTCTGAGAAGGTCAATGCTAACATCAATCTTGCTGCACTGAGAGTATTAAGGTTGCTACCGGGAGATGTAATGGACTCACAGCTTCCTAGCATTGTTCATCGAATTTCAAATTTTTTGAAGAATCGATTAGAAAGCATCCGTGAAGAAGCTAGGTCCGCTTTGGCCGCTTGTTTGAAGGAGCTGGGGCTGGAATACTTACATTTTATAGTCAAGGTTTTGCGAAGTACATTGAAACGGGGATATGAGTTACATGTGTTGGGATACACACTGAACTTTATTTTGTCAAAGTTTCTTGTGACTCCAATTAGTGGGAAATTGGACTACTGTTTGGAAGATCTCCTTTATATTGTACAGAATGACATTCTTGGAGACGTTGCTGAGGAAAAAGATGTTGAAAAGATTGCTTCCAAGATGAAAGAAACTAAGAAGCAGAAGTCTTTTGAAACCCTGAGATTGATTGCTCAAAGCATAACATTCAAAAGCCACGCCTTGAAACTTCTATCCCCTGTTACTGCTCAATTCAAGAAACATTTGACACCAAAAACCAAGACAAAATTGGAAAGTATGTTAACTCACATAGCGGCTGGTATTGAATACAATCCAACTGTTGATCAGACTGACCTATTTATATTTGTATATGGTCTGATTGAAGATGGAATAAATGAAGAAAATGGCCAGGGTGAGAATTTGTTTATTACACGGGTAAATGGACGCCGTCGAAATGATTCGACTAGAAAAGCTGTTTCGTCAGGCTGTGTTGCAGGTGCTAAATCAGTATGTTCACATCTTATTTCAGTGTTTGCTCTTGGGATATTTCAGAAGCGTATAAAGAATTTGAAATTGGGAAATAACGATGCACAAATGTTGTCAATGTTAGATCCGTTCGTCTTACTGTTAGGGAAGTGCTTGAACTCCAAGTATGAAGATGTCGTATCTGCATCACTTAGATGCCTCACCCCACTTGTCAGGTTGCCTTTGCCTGCCATCGAATCTCAGGCAGATAATATTAAGGCCGCACTGTTTGGTATTGCTGAAAGTTCAGTTAATACTGGCAGCTCTCTAATGCAGTCATGTCTGAGGCTGTTGACTGTACTTTTGCGCGGCACCAAAATCACTCTGTCATCTGATCAGCTACATCTGTTGATTCAGCTTCCACTATTTGTTGATCTTGAGAAGAATCCCTCCTTTGTTGCTCTTTCACTTCTAAAGGCAATTGTTAACCGCAAGCTAGTTGTTCCCGAGATATATGATCTTGTAACTAGAGTTGCAGAATTGATGGTAACAAGCCAAGTAGAACCAATTCGTCACAAATGTAGCAAGATTTTATTGCAATTCTTACTTGATTATCGTCTCTCTGAAAAACGCTTGCAACAGCATTTAGATTTTCTGCTGTCAAATCTGAGGTGAGTGCCTAGTAGTGCCTTAGAAAACTTTTTCTTTCCTTATTGTTTTGTTTAATGATGGCTCGACTCTTTTCACAGGTATGAGCATTCGAGTGGAAGAAAATCCGTGCTTGACATGCTCCACACAATTATTGTTAAATTTCCAAAAGGCGTTATAGATGAGCAATCCCAGACTTTTTTTGTCCATTTGGTGGTTTGCTTGTCTAATGATCAAGATAATGAAGTTCGTTCCTTGGCTGGTGCAGCTATAAAATGTCTCACCGGCTATATAAGCCTACATTCATTTCGTTCCATTCTTGAGTACAGCCTATCTTGGTATTTGGGTGCAAAGCAACAACTGTGGAGTGCTGCAGCACAGGTAAATTTTTTTCATTTTTTTCTCAAATTTAAAGTTATTTAGCCTTCTTATTTGAATGATGTGATTTCTTACTCTTCTTCCATGTACTGTGTCATGATTATAGTTCTCCACCAATTGTAGAGAAGAATTAGCTTTCAAGAATATCACAATTTAGGTATATGTAAGGTTGTTATCTAGACAAAAAGTAATCTTGGAAGTTGACTGAATTTTATATGTATTTTTTTAAGAACTTTTTCAGTATGCTAATGTTATTAGCACTTTTAAATGAATGTGGTTGGTGTGCTGGGGGAGTCAACTGATACAATATGCCCAATGCTCTATGCCATATATCCCAAAGCTCTCTCAAATTTTGTCATCTGGAGTTTGTTAAATAAGAAAAGAATGTGGAGATAAAGTCACTTTGCCTGAAGTTTCATATCTGGAGTGCATACTGTATGTCAGAAAGCATGTGGTCTTAATGGGTGATGCATGTGTTTTCCTGAGTGTTGTGGGATCTGATTAATGTCTACAAAAATTGGATCTGCATTGTTCTTTGCCTCTGTTTGTGCTGTCTCATGTTTTAGTGTCAAACCTTGTAATCCTAATTTTGAGGATATTATCATAGTTGTTTTCCAAATCCTTTATACCGACTCTGCTTGTGGTTCATTCACATTTCTCTTGGTTAATGTCTTATGTCTATTTGATAGGTTTTGGGATTACTGGTTGAAGTCATGGAGAAAGGATTTCACAAGCATATCAACAAAATATTGCCAGTTGAAGTCATGGAGAAAGAATTTCATAAGCATATCAACAGAATATTACCAGTGACTAAATGTATCTTAGAGTCTACCATCAATGCAGTCACTGATGGGCAACTAGATTTTTCTAATGAAACTAACATTCCTTTATGGAAGGAGGCATATTATTCGTTAGTGATGCTGGAGAAAATGCTGCATCAGTTCCATGGTCTATGCTTTGATAGGGATCTTGAGGTATGTCATTAGTTAACACATCATTAAACATTGCAATGACTAATGGTATTTCAAAAATCCCTCAAACGAATTGTAACTTTATAATATAGTAATTTAGAAATAGGTAGTCCAGAAGTTCTATATGTCAAATATGCTATCCTTCATCATAAAATATTAGAAAAGATGATCATAATAGATAAACTTATATTCATAATCTGGGCATTGAAGATGTTCTAATCCCTTTTTCTCTGTTGTAACTGTTCCATTCTTTTGCTTAAATTTAGGATATATGGGATGCAATTTGTGAATTACTGCTGCATCCACACATGTGGTTACGTTGCATTTCCAGTCGCCTCGTAGCTTTCTACTTTGCTGCTGTCACAGAGGCATGCTCTAAAAATCATGAAAAACCATTTGGGACTTACTATCTTATTAGACCAAGTAGACTTTTCATGATAGCTGTTTATCTCTGCTGCCAAATGAAGACACAGCTTGTTGATGATACTGCCAGTAATCTGATTACACAAAATCTTGTGTCCACTATTTGTGGGGTGCATTCGTTGGTGGGACAAACAGAGTGTGCAGATCCCACCCAGTTCTGGTCCACCCTTGAAGAGCATGAGCAGGGCTGTTTTCTTAAAGCTTTTGAGTTGCTCGATGCTAGAAAAGGAAGGATCATGTTTTTATCTCTTACCTCTGGAATATGCGACAAAAATAATGAAAGCCCCTCTAAGAATATTCGGTACTTGCTTGTCTCCAGCCTGCTCAAAAAAATGGGAAAAATTGCCCTTCAAATGGAGGCTATTCAGGTTTGTCCCAAAGGATGATTTCTTAAACTTTCTATTTATTATTATTTTTTTATATAGATATTTTGGAACATTTGTTGGCATAGGATCATTTTTTTAAAATTTGGTCTTATTCACTAAAATAGCTATTACTATTGGTGCCATTGTAATTCTCTAGTATGTATTTTTTTTCCGATAAAAATCATAGTGTAATTGTTCCATGCAGATGAAAATTGTCTTTGATAGTTTTGGAAAAATTTCATCCGAAATAAGTCAGGAAGACTGCCTGCTTCATGCCTCTGAAATCTTGTTGCCCTTGTATAAAGTTTGCGAAGGATTTTCTGGGAGAGTGATTCCTGGTGAGTTTTCTGTCTCACTATTTCCCCATGTTGCCATTTTAATTGCATACAGTAGAAGTATCTAGAAAGTTGGTCTTGCATATCCTAAAAGCTATGGGCTCTCACTGCATCAATAAATAGCTTGCATTCGGGCTCTTTGCATGCCATATCTGCATCCCTCTGCGACAATCCTAGTACAGCTAGAACACAACAAATTATTGGTATGGATCCCTATTGTACGTGGCCTTTTTATGCAACATTGCATTGATGAGGGCTCAGGTGTTTGAACTATTAATTTTTCAGTCAAAGTGGACGAGTATACATCCACTTTGGTTTCTGCTAAGGAAGGCCATTTTATAAATTTGCTTCAAAAATCAAAATTGAGTTACCTGTGAAACCTTTGTTTCAAACTTTATTTATATTTGAGTTGTTATTTTTGGTTGAATTCATGAGTGGTTTAATATCACGAAATGTCAAAACAATCTTTATCTACTATATTGAATAGAATAAGATAGCTCCATATCTCATGTTCCTATTGTTTATCTATATTTTGAAGTGCCATCTGACAAGTTGCTATCTCTTGGTCGTATATTGTCTACCAGAAAATATGAAGCAATTAGCGCAAGAAATTTCTGAACGTGTACGAAATAAACTAGGCGTACAAAATTATGTACTGGTTTACAATGACATCCGGAAGAATCTCAAGGCAAAGAGGGATAAGAGGAAACATGAAGAAAAGCGCATGGCTGTTACCGATCCTATGCGAAATGCAAAGAGAAAATTGAGGATTGCGGAGAAGCATCGTGCCAACAAGAAAAGGAAGATGATGACAATGAAAATGGGGAGATGGACGCATTCCAAGTCAAAGTAGATGTTGCAAAAAGCCAATGCACTTCTTGGACCACCCTCACTCTGGTGAATTTTCTGCTTTGGTCATTAGGTGGCTACGATAGGACGCCACTTCGGTTGAGAGATTAATTTTTGTAACGGCTCTAGTTCTGTTAATATAAGTTATCATTACAGTTTTGCTTAGGTAGAATCTATTTTATTTTATTTTTTTTATAAGTCAGAACAGGATAGGGATATCATAGGATGTAAATACCATTTCAAGATGTGCAGACGTGATGCCGAAACTGGCAGCATTTATAGTATTGTATATTTCTGTTGGTTATGACTGTTTCATAGCCTCAGTTTCCAATTGTTACAGTATCAATTCTGGGACTCTCTCTCTCTCTCTCTCTCTCTCTCTACAAGCCATAGATTCTAATCTATAGTAAGAATGATGAAACTTGATTGCAAAGGGAGAAGCCTATTTTCCGGGTATAAAACGACCTTTGAAGACCAACGAAAAAATGTTTAAAAAGAATCCTCTCCCGGCAGGGAAGCTATACACACCTGAAACTTACTACGCTCACCAGATCTTCGTCAGAACATTCAATGGAATCTTTATATTTAATTATCTGTTCTTTTGGTAAATTGTAATTAAATATTTTTGTTATCTAATAAAGTATGAATGCTAGTTTTCATGTTCTCCACACTTCATGCAGCGCTCAGGGCCGTCGCCCTTCCAGCCCTTCACCTCATAAATAGACAACAAAACCTTGAACCCTACGCACTCAAAACCCTCTGTCCTCCTCTCTCCCTCTCTATACCTTGAACAAAGCAGATAAATGACATGAGAAATGATTTCCCATTAAATCCGTTCTGTGAACCAACTTGGGCCTATGTGTATAATCCAATTTCAAATTTAAATAACTAGTAGGATATAAGAGGTCATTGTATTCCTATGTTTTTACATCGTTGCCACCAGACTTCATATTTTATTTCTAATTTATTTCAAGCATTTCATTAACTGCCATAATTGTAATTAATACTCCCTATTAATAGCATATCAATCATGCCATTTCTTTTGGTTGACATTCCCTCTAACATATCGCCCCTAAAATTGCAAACCAAAAAAAAACAAAAATCTGTAAATTACATATACATAATGTACCTATGGAATATATATATATATACGTATAAAAATATAGGTATATTATTTACCAAAAAAATTTACAGAAAAATAAGTACGCAATAATCTATAGAAAATATAGATACACAATAATTTATAATAAAAAATAATAGGTAGATTATTATCCATGAAAAAACTAGGTACAATAAATGAAAGAGTTTTTCTATTTAAACCCCACACTTTTCTTTGTTCACCCCAATACCTAAATCATTAAGCTCTTAAGTTCTATTATTGTGTAAAAAGACAATAAAGACATCTAACTTAATACTTAACCCTAATACATCTATACACACACCCCACGCTCCCATTCTTCATATTTGATTATGGTAACCTATATGAGAACAATTTTCCTGGGCCTTCCTGTTTCGATTGAATAATAAAACAAATATTGATAAAAGGAAACCCTTTTATTTTTATGGACTCTTCATCTTCTTCCCCTGGCGTTCTAATCACCCAATTAGAAAAACTCGTCGATCAGAGTTCAAATGGCTCACAATCCTTTCAAAACTTGAACCAATGATAAAGCCCAAATTGGCACTCTTCCAGGGTCTTAATAATAAAACAAGTCAAAGATAATTAGAATTTGGGAGAATAGGAAGAATAGAAACAGACCTAATTGCCAAAGAAATAATTGGCCATGATTTCAATTTGAATGAAGTTGAAAGATCCAAACAAGAGTTCAACAACCATCAACAAACGATTTACTACTGCTCCTCAACTTCCCAATGGTGGCAGCGGCTTCTTTGGGATGGATAGAGGAAGAAGATGAATAGGCAAGTTTTAAATTTTAAATTTTAATATATATATTTTTGTTACAATATTAACTTATATATCAATTTAACTGTGTTTTTATAATAATGTGAGATTGAGGTGAATTTAGAATGGTAAGGGGCAAGATAACATGGTGTGGGGTATAGGGTGTGAAGTTGATGAGTTTTTTTTTGTTATTTTTATGCTAGATGTCTATTTAGGGGTAGTTTAGGAAAATAGTGGGGTTTTCTTAGAAATTTTGAAATTTTGAATTAAACGTTGGGGTGAATTTAGAATATGAGGTGAAGAAAGAGAAATACGGGGTTTAAATAGAAAAACTCTAAATGAAATCCAAGTTCTAAATTAGGTAGATTATTATCCCGGAAAGATGGAACAAAATTTCAAAAAGGCAATAAGGAAAACTGCCTTTTTCGGCCAACACATTGTTGACTGTATTAATGAATTTTAATAATAAAACAGATAATTAATTGCAGACAAATTTTTTAGAGGGAATCACCACAATAAATTGGGGAACCAAAAATTAAAACACCACCCCATTACACGTTGAAATATAAATAGGGGTATTTTGGCAATCAAAAAATTATAATAAATCAGATATTGAGCTTAATAAGGTAACTTGATGAGTTGGATCATAGTCATGAGTTTTTATTTATAAAAATTGGGTAATTGGGTATTATTTATAGGAACAAAAAGTGAAGGGTTGCAGATAAGATAAGTTGAATTTGAGGGGTGTAAGCCAAATTTACTATATTCTTCTTTATAAGCTCCACACTCCATTTTTCTGTGTTTGATCTGTTTTTATAGTTTTTATTATTATTATATTCTCTGCTTGTTCTGGGAGTTTTTGTTTTTTGTGTTTCAAGCAAATAGAAAAATGGACTCTAAAGTATAGACAACTTTGGATGGATATCACATTGTATTTTATATCTATCTATCACATACTGATATCTATTATTATTATTATTTTGGTTCTTTTCTCTGTTTGATATCTATGGGTGCTCCTCCTAAATTTGGTTGATTTTATTTACCTGTATTTTTTCTGATTGTTACGTTTGTCTGATATTACTTATACTTGGGACGTGGATTAGTTTCGTTTTGTTGTCAATTTCGATAAGTTTGTGTTAGGGGCATTATTGTTGCATAGCTTGATAGTCTTCGATTAAAAAAAAAAAAAAAAGAGTTTGGTCAAGGTGGGATTTTGATTTCATTGCATGGATGAGCTTTTAGATATGAAGAAAAAGACATGGGATAGTATTTATTGTATTTTGAGTCTTTGCTGAAGCTCTTCTACTGGTTTGAAACTTTATATGATAGTTCAACATGAACCGAACAGTTTTACAAGGAAACTTAGACTGTTGGTTGTTTGTTTGTTCTTTTATAAGGCTAGGGAAAAAGAAAATCATGCTTTCTATGTGAAAAATCATACGCTCTTTTCATCTTCTTCTCATAGAATTTTTTTCTGCTATCTTCTCCACAAGTTATTCTCTTCACTCTTCTCCAGGTATCCATCTCTCACTCTCTCTCATTCTCTTCACTCTTCTACAGGTTTATTATAACTACCCAAGTCAACACTATTAAAAAGTAAATTAGTAAGAGTATCTCCAATAGA
Organism: Prunus dulcis; assembly: GCF_902201215.1. Lineage (NCBI taxonomy): Eukaryota > Viridiplantae > Streptophyta > Magnoliopsida > Rosales > Rosaceae > Prunus > Prunus dulcis. Next base: position 5,435,494 of record NC_047652.1, on the reverse strand, counting down.
CTCTCTATTCTCTCATCCCTAGCTACTTTGGCTAAAAAGAAGGAAAATCCTCCTCCAATAGACTCCCTACTTGACTCTCTATTTTGAAGAACCAACTTTTGACTCTCTATATGTAGAGAGGAGGAGAGAGAATTCGGCATTTTATCGGTTTCTTTGCTTTTGTCCTATGTGGAAGTGGAACCATATTTCCAGGAAATCCTTATTCTTTATAATTTAAAAGTCTTTAACTTGTTGTATATGTATATATAATTAATTAATTAATTTTTATAATCGTTTTTGTAATTTTCCCAGCTCTCCCTTTTCATGAATAAAACTTCAACTTGAAAAAGAAATCAAATTGAATTTGTTGGAGTAGCTGGTATATGACTGTTGGAATAATTTATACACCAACTAGTCTAGGAAAGCATATTTTGCTCATTTCATTCTTCATCTCCCTATGAGTCTATGACTGGGACTAGACTCTCTGAGTAGAAAATAGCTTGTGATAAAATATTGTCACGCCCATAAAAACAAAGATTCTTCTTAATATTGTGTGTACTCGATTCATATAAGATTAGTTACCGGCGAAACTATATTGTAACAAATTTAAAAGACCGGAGTATCTAAAAATTGAGAAGGTAGGGACTAACATGTCTTTAGAGTGTAACCACAAGGTACTAAAATGTAGTTAATACTTATTATATTGCCAAGCATTTGAGACCATTACTGAAAGCGTAAAATAGTGGATGCAGAGGGTATGTGTTGGAATAATTGCTTTGATTAATACTCACCTATATTACCGTTGGACCAAGGTTCTCAACTGTACCACTATATTGGAATTAGAACAGTCTTCTTGGGACTGCATACTAAGAGAGTTTACATATACATATATATGTATTACTGAACCTTTTGTAATTCTTATGATGAATAAGAGCAAACAACTCTCTTTCAAGTGGACGTAGGCTATATCAAGTAGCTGAACCACTATAATTCTGTGTGTCTTATTCTCCTTATTTCCCTTTCATGGTATCAGAGCAGGACTCTTGAGTATCTTGTCTCTTTGACTTCTCATGGTGTTTCATTTGACAAGGCTTCTGTCTTTACCATGGATGTCGATGGTAATCCTAATCTTCGTCTCTGTTCAGTGCTTTTAAATAGGTTTAATTATATTACTTGGTCAAGGGCTGTTATGTTTGCTCTTGGAGGAAGATCGAAGCTTGGTTTCATCAATGGAACCATTCGAGCACCAGAGGCTAGCGATCCAAAGTTTGAGGACTGGTTCTGTAAAGACCAGCTTGTTATGTCTTGGCTACTTAACTCCATGGAACCTCAAGTGGCTGAGATTTTTAGCTTTTCAGATTCCGCACATCACCTTTGGGAATCTGTGCAAGAAATGTATGGGCAACAAAACAATGCTGCCAGGATTTTTCAGTTAAAGAAAGATATTGCTGGGTGTTATCAAGATGGGAAACCATTCATTGAGCATCTTGGGAAGCTTAAGAGCATGTGGAATGAGCTGTCTCTTTATAGACCTCATACTACAGATTCTGCTACTCTTTTGAAACGAGCAGAGGAGGATAAAAATTTTCAGATCTTAGCAAGTTTAGATCAAGAATATGAAGATCTTCGTAGTCATATATTGATGAGTGCTGAGATACCTTCCTTGAACAACGTGTTCACAACAATACAGCGAGAAGAAATCAGGAAGAAAGTCATGAACATGGAAACAAAAACAAATGCTGGAAGTTCAGATTCTAGTGCATTTGTCTCAAGTTCCAAAATGTCAGAAAGCAAGTCATTCAAAAGTAAGAAACCAAATATTACTTGCAGTTATTGTGGGCAAAAGAAGCACACCAGGGACAGATGTTGGGTTCTCCATCCACATTTGAAGCCTAAATTCAGTAAGGATAAAGGTTCACAAAATTCTGAAGCCAATGCTGCTGTATGTTTTAATTCTGTACCCAATGATATCATGGCAAATTTCACGTCAAATCCTTCTGCCTTGCTTGGTCAATTTGCTACTTATCTTCAACAACATGGTTCATCTGGAAATATAACTCAGAATGGTGGTGAAGTCAAACTGATGCTTATGCAAATATTGCTACAAATCCATCGGCTCTTCTTGGCCATTTTGCGTCATTTCTTCAACATTTGGGCAAATCAGAGAATTCACCTCTTGATGGAACTGTGGCTTCAGGTATTTTCTGTGCCTTCATGTCTGCACTAATATCTATTTCAAACTCAAATTTTTGGATCATTGATTTGGGTGCTACCGATCACATGACAAATCAAAAGAATAATCTTCATAACTTTAAGGCACCAGCGGAGACGCAATCTGTTTATGTGGCAAATGGTATGAATGTTCAGGTGATGGGTCAAGGAAGGATTACATTCTTTAATTCAAAAACTGACTCTGCTGCTCTTTATGTGCCTTCCTTTCCATTCCAGCTCATGTCAGTTGGAAGGGTAACTAATTCTCTAAATTGCAATGCTATTTTCCCCCCTCATGATGTGATTTTTCAGGATCGAGTCACATTGAGGATGATTGGTAGAGGAAATTATTTGAATGGCTTGTACATCTTACATCAAATGCCCTCAAAATCTACAACGGGGGTGTTCCAAGCCAGTTCTTATCCAAATGGAGTTTTGTGGCATCAACGTCTCGGTCATCCTTCCGATGTTGTTCTATCAAATATGTTTACACCATAGTGAACCGAGCAGACCCAGCATCAAAGCGACTAGCACCAAGGCAGCCACGCCTTCTTCCCTGCCGAAGGAAGACACACTTCCGAGGTACCAGACACCTGCCGAAGCTCCCAATTGCCAAGCCTAATCTCCAGGACACGTGTCGCCACCACGACGACTTGCACAAAGTCCCACATTGAAATTTTGTGCAAACCTCCTACTTTCACCTCCCTATAAATAGGGAACAGTACCCAAGTAAAAAGGGTAACTACTTTCTCACTTTTACTGTTACTCTGCCAAAGTTACCACTTATAGCTGACTTAGGCATCGGAGAGCCTTCGGCCAGCACCACACCGGTGTCCGAAGCTTAACGATTGCTTCTCCCATTTTGTCTTCTGCAGGTCCCCCACCAGCCTATTTCACCAAGGGCCTCAGCCCTCTTCCCTGCTGAAGACTCCACATACCTCATCACTAAGTTGGACTCAATATTGGCCGGGCCATTTTGAGCATCAACAAAATATGTTTTCCTCCTTAAATAACGCGTCTCATGGCTGTGAAGTTTGTCGGTTCTCAAAGCAAACTCGGTTGTCTTTTAGCTCATCGGTAACTGAAAAAAGTAGACCTTTGGAGCTTGTTCACTCGGATATATGGGGACCAGCTCCATTAGAATCGCATGATGGTTTCAAATATTTTGTCATTTTTGTTGATGATTATTCTTGAGCAACTTGGTTGTATTTGTTGAAATCAAAGAGTGAAGTTGCTTCTGTTTTCCAGGATTTTCACAAGCTTGTCATGAATCAATTTGACTCTCAAATTTAAGTTTTAAGAACTGATAACGGCACCGAATTCGTAAATAGCTCTATGACTCAGTACTTGAGCTCTTATGGTATCATGCATCAAACAAGTTGTGTTGGAACCCCCCAACAAAATGGAATAGCCGAAAGGAAGAATCGTGATCTTCTTGAAAAGACAAGGTCTATTATGTTGAATATGAATGTTCCAAATTTTTTTTTGGTCACATGGTGTTCTTACAGTAGCATATCTAATCAATAGGCTACCCAGTCGCATTCTCAAGTTTAAGTCTCCCTTGGAAATTCTCAAGAAAGGAAGATTGATTTATCTCATTTACGGGTTTTCGGTTGTGTGTGTTATGTTCATGTGCAAGCTTCAAACCGTGACAAACTTGATTCTCGAGCTGTTAAGTGTGCTTTTCTTGGTTATTCCACAACTCAAAAGGGTTACAAATGTTACGATGTAAAACAAAGACGGGTTCTGATCTCACGAGATGTCAAGTTTGATGAATCCCAATCCTTTTTTGAAAAGACTTCACAGAATAATCCTCAGGGGGAACAATTATCTAATGGTATTCCATTACCATTGATAGAAACAGATTTATTTCCTTGTTCATCAAATGATATTCCAGATGAGAATTTTTTCCTGAGCATAATGATAAGCATAGGGCTGAAAGTCCTAATGGTGTTCAAACTCAAATAAATGGTGAGTCTGAAGTTAATGTCATCGCTGCACCACGACGCAATCTTATAAGAGAACGACATCAGCCAGCAAGACTGAAAGATTACATTACTTTTGCATCCAGGTATCCTATAGAGAACTACATCTCCACTGCAAATGTATCTCTGTCTCATGCTGCCTTTTTTAAGCAACATTTCAAAGTATTGTGAACCATCTTCCTTTGAAGAAGCGAATTCTCAGTCCGTTTGGAGAGATGCTATGAGGGAAGAACTTCAGGCTCTTGACGAAAATTGCACTTGGAGTATTGTTAAATTGCCACAAGGAAAAAGGGCAGTTGGATGTAAGTGGGTTTACAAGACTAAATTTAAAAGTGATGGCTCTCTTGAAAGGCATAAAGCCAGGCTTGTTGCAAAGGGGTTTACTCAAACGTTTGGGGTTGACTACAAAGAAACTTTTGCTCCAGTTGCTAAAATGAATACTGTGAGAGTCCTTTTGTCAGTTGCAGTCAACAATGATTGGCCTCTCTTCCAAATGGATGTTAAAAATGCTTTTTTACATGGAGAGTTAGAAGAAGAAGTCTACATGAGCTTACCTCCTGGACATCCTCAAGAAAAACAAGAAGGTATGGTATGCAAGTTACACAAGGCTATCTACGGCCTTAAGCAATCACCAAGGGCTTGGTATGCAAAACTAAGTTCTGTTCTTGAAAGTGTAAAATTTCAGAGGAGTTCTGCTGACTCATCTTTATTTGTTAAGGATGAGAATGGTAGCAAACTAATAGTGCTTATATATGTTGATGACATTATTATCACTGGAAGTAATCTTGCAGAAATTACCAAGCTGAAGTTATTTCTTCACCAGAAGTTTGCCATTAAGGATTTGGGATCCTTAAAATATTTTTTGGGGATCGAAATTGCTGCGTCTAGGAAAGGATTATTTCTTAACCAGCGGAAATATGTCCTTGATCTACTTAAAGAAACAAGAATGATGGAGACAAAACCTATTGCCAATCCCATAGATGTAAAGAAAAAACTTGGCCTTGATGGAGAATTGTTATCAGATGTTGGTTACTATCAGCGGCTGGTTGGCAAGCTTATCTATCTCACCATCACTCGTCCTGATATTGCTCATGCCGTTAGCTTAGTCAGCCAACATATGCATGCTCCAAGAACCACCCACTTGCAAGCTGTCAAGAGAATTCTTAGATATTTAAAGGGCTCCCCTGGTCGTGGAATTCTAATGAAAAAGAATGGGAACACTAATATTATTGGGTATTCAGATGCCGATTGGGCAGGATGTACAGTTGATCGAAAGTCCACCACTGGATATTGCACTTTTGTTGGAGGGAATCTAGTTACTTGGAAGAGTAAGAAGCAAAATGTCATTGCTCGATCTAGTGCCGAAGCCGAGTACAGAGCCATGGCTTCTCTCACTTGCGAATTAATTTGGCTTCGCAGTCTTTTGAATGACTTGGGCTTCACAGATCCTGTACCCATGACCTTGTTTTGCGATAATCAAGCCGCAATCCATATCGCTGCAAATCCTGTCTTTCACGAATGAACGAAGCATATCGAAGTAGATTACCACTTTGTTCGAGAAAAGGTGCAATCCAATATTATTCGAAGCAACAAACAATTGGTTGATGTCTTCACTAAAGGGCTCTCCTTATTAGCTCAATTTGAAAGTCTTTTGTCCAAGCTTGGTTCGATCAATATTCTCGCACCAGCTTGAGGGGGAATGTTGGAATAATTGCTCTGATTAATACTCACCTATATTACCGTTGGACCAAGGTTCTCAACTGTACCACTATATTGGAATTAGAACAGTCTTCTTGGGACTGCATACTAAGAGAGTTTTACATATATATATATATATATATGTATTACTGAACCTTTTGTAATTCTTATGATGAATAAGAGCAAACAACTCTCTTTCAAGTGGACGTAGGCTATATCAAGTAGCTGAACCACTATAATTTTGTGTGTCTTATTCTCCTTATTTCCCTTTATCTATTTCTTCAATTACACTCAACTGAATTAGACTAAGATCGATCCCTCATTGGCTTACAAAAGACTTGGACACCAAGTATTTTTAACCGAGCCACCCAAATGTTTGTTGAATTGTCCCGAAAATTAAATTATTTTTTACTTTCTAATATCACTATCAATAGTTTTTTTTATTTTAAAAACAGCTCATTTTGGTTATTATTTTGCAGAATATATATATATAGTCGTCTGGTTGAGTTGGTTTCGTGTTTCTTTTCTTTAACAAATGGGTGGGTGTTCGAGCCTGCTTTCTGCATGATAGGTCAGTTTTATTTTTCTCTCTTTTTTCCTTTTTGTAGCAACAACCCAAAAAACGAAAAGGGTATAGGGTTTAAATGTTGTACGTTGCCTAAAAGTATAGAATAATGTGTATTTTTGCTTTATGTCTCACGTTGAATCTTTTTTTTTTTTTTTTCTTTCTTCTTTTGTTAGAGAATTTCAAGGAATAGTAACAAAAGTTGTACTCAAGTATGGCTGTCCAACCAATACGTACTCTCACTATAACAGATTTGTCCCTTTTTTTTGCTGCAAAAGATTTTTAAAAAACGAAATAAAATAACAAAAACATCTCAACTCACTTGAAAAGACTAGAGAAACCCAAACTCAAGGCCCAACTATCTCAAAAGATGAAGAAGCAAAATTCTATATTGAGGATGTCACATATGAACTTTTTATGTGGACCTTCATATTAGCTATATGATCATTTCATTAAATTTAAATGAAGTTCATATTCAGATAAATCATATGACTAATATGAAGGACCACATTTATGACTCATATATTGCATCCTCACCATAGAACGACTCAAATGAAGAAAGCCTTCCGGATTAGGCCTGCTTACTAGGTACGCGCCACGTGGGGCGCTCCAATAGTGCACTTGTCACTAGCCTCTTTTCTCTCTCTCTCTTTTTTTTGTTGAAAATTTTAATTTTTTTTAATGTTAAGTTACAAGTTACCCTAACCTTTTGTTTATGTTTATAAGTATAATGTTTCTTTTTGGAAAAGTGAATATATGCCCTTTGTTTTACTTGAAGCAAAAGAAAAGTAATTTTATTTATTTATTTCTCGCATTCTAGGATCCAAGCCCAAACATATCTTATAAATGAATCAATTTACAAGAGCAAGACCCTAAATCCTAACTCTAAATATACTTGTGCTTCTTGGAGCCTTTTTTTTTTTTTTTGAAATCTTCTGGATCCTTTCTGTTCATCCACTCAGAAAGAGAGAATTTTAACTTTGTTAATGGCAACGAAAAATTTCATGTTTGGACTACTTGGAACGGCCTTATTTAAGTTTATATGTAACTATTTCTCTACATATAGAGAAATAGCTTTATTTAAGTTTATATGTAACTTTATCTCTACATATAGAGAAATAACTTCAGTAATCAGAGAAATTAATGAAAAGATGGAAGAGATATGAGACACGTGGAGGTGAGTAGTTTGATCTTTAATTAGTAATCTTTTTTTATACCTTAATATTGGCTTTGATGCTTCGACTTTGCTGAATATATGTCAATATAGCTATCAAGAATTTGAAACACTTGTTGGTGAAGACATGGACATCTTCCTCGCAAACTATGTCGAGTGGAGGAACTATTTCAAGTACTTGTAGTGTCTCAAATACCGGCCCACTTAATTAGCTTCTTTCATAACCAATGAATTATATAATACCAGTCCCGATCTTTTGGACTACAGGGGTCTAAGAGATTTGTGATCACTCACTGTTGGATGTAAATTCAACGGGTCACTCACTCTTGCACTCATTTTAAGAAACTTTTTTGAATCGTTGGATGTAGGTGACCACAGTCTCTTGGACCCTGTGGTCCAAGAGATCGGGGATGCAATAAAGAAAAGTAAAAACTAGACTGTTGAGGCCCAAAAATTCAAGGTTGGGCCCAAAAAAATTCTCGGCCCAACGCAATGCCTTATTAAGAAAAGACCCGATTTGGAGCACACGAAAGCTCGTCATTCAAGCTTGCACGAGCCACGACCACGTGCCATGCCAAATAAATATGCAATCCGTCACGCTAAGAATCGAAATAAGCCTATAAAAGACACTGACTCTACAAGCTCATGCTAATTATCCCGTCAAGCATCATATCCCTTTTTAAAGGATACGAAATTCAAACACGCCAAGCGACATGCAATACCAAGCGAAAAATCATTATTATTACACCTAGCCATGCTACAAGCTTAAGTGGGTCCAAGCCACGCAAACACCCGGGGCTTGCTTGAGTGGGTTGTGGTATGGATGGTAACGAGTTTTCATGAGGCCCATTGATGAGCCGAGAAATGGGAGTTTTGGGCTGCTTGGGGTCAATCACTTAGGAGGTTGGCCCATTCCCTTAAATACACTAACCCATCACCTTAGGAAGGCCCAAATAGCCCAAGTGGTTTAGAAAATATCCAAAAAATCCCCAGCACATGGTTTGAAATGAAACCACGATAGAAAACAAGGAGATGTTTGTAGGCTCAGGAAGCTGGGAGACTCCAGCACATGGCCAAAGACAAACCCAATGCAAGCCATCAGGAAAACCAAGGGATGTTTAAGCAAAACACCATTCAAACCAGCATACATACCCATTTCTTTCCCCCCACCAGATTTGGCCATGAAATAAGGGAGGAAATGAGGAGAAATGACAGCCAAAAATAAGAAATCACCACTGATAAGCCTAGAGCTCCCAAACCCTGTTTTTGGTGAGATTGGGCAAATGAGAATTTCACAAAATGGGATGGATCGAAGGAAGAGAAGATAAATGAAAGGCGAGACTTGGAAAAATTAGAGAGAACCCATTAGGGTTTCTTGGGAAGGAGGAGCTTCCAACGACTATAAAAGGAGGTACCTCCTACCCATTAAACTCAACTAGAGCAGTCGAGCAACCTTATTCTCTAACTGCTAACATCAAGCCCAAGTGCCTCACCTTCTATCTCCTTCTTCTTTATCCTAAGCAACACACATCTGGGGAGCAAGATTTATCTATCCTCCCTGAAGCCTCTGCAATTTTGAGCCATATTCATCCATCTCCTCCCATTTTCTCTTTTGTTAAAACACTCCAGAGATTGACAAACTTTTCGTCAAACTGCCGGAAACTACTCAACACACCCATCATACCCCCATCTCTCTCCCTCTTCAACAAACCCTCTTAGAATCCATTCCCCTTGTCTTAAAACCCCTGTTTCTCATAGGAATTCACAGCCCTCTCTTTGTTTATGCTAAACTCATAATTGTTTTGCTCCCATGCCACAAGCCTCTCATGCCAAGCTAAGATTCTACCTGCAAGCACTAAGAATTTATCTGTAAGCAGCCATTATTTTTGTTGGTGAAGGTAACCAAGATGCTTTTTAAGGCTTCACTACCCTTTCGAAGCATTCTTGGGGCCTGATTCTTGAACTCAGGCACAGGGGGTAATTTCACTTGATTCTCTTTTCGGCAACCCAAGCCCATTCGTCAGGCTGCTGGAATAAAAAGACCCCTACATAGACCTTAGACTTAGACTAACTTTTTAGAGTATAAAAGAAAAAGAAAAAAAAAAATTAGAGTATAATGATTGTCTTTTTATTTTTATTTTTGTTCTAATTCTAATTTTCCTTATTGGCTTGCTTTGCTATGCTTGGACACCAAAAGGATCTTTATTGGTGTGGTCTGTGGTGTATAGTGTATCTATAACCTCCATGGGGAATGCTAGCAACCTTTTCTCTAACATTCTCTTTTGGACATTTCCCTTTTTCTCATGACATGTGTCATTATCCTTACATTTAAAATGATGTAATTAATGCATCATACAAACTATCTTTTGTTTTCCAAATTTACCCTCATTATATGTATTGACTTTCATGTTTCTTTCAACTTATCCAAAAAAAAAAAATTTCTTAATAACTTCCTTACCACTTTATTAAAAAAAATTAAATAAGACAAATCCTCAATTTTTTTTTTTTGCTGTTTACTTGGTTGTGGTCTTGAAGTGGCATTTTTCTTTCAAAATTGTTATGTGCATCAAAATTATGGGCTTTATTACTCTATTTTTTTCTAGAAAAAAAATATTTTCTTTCATGTTTTCTTTTTATTAAATAAGGTGATAAGAAAGTTATTAAATTTTATTTCTTAAAAAAAAAAAAAAAAAGAATAGTTGCTCCACTGAATTCATTTTTTATTTCTTAAAAAATAAGAAAACAAACATGGACTTGTTGTATTAATTAGAAATTCCCAAGGAATTGCATTAATTAGAAATTTGCTTGAAGATATATAATTATATTTTAAATTATTTAAAGCCAAACGAAGCATTAGTTTGATTTTTATGTATATTTGATTTGGTTCAAAAGAAGCAATTGTGGATCGTATATATGGGCTCTGTTTGGGATTGCTTTATTTCGCCAAAAAACTCATCTCTTTAAAGTGAAGCAGTTTAAGGTGTTTGGTAAAAATCAAATATCCCAATTATTTTAAAAGCAGTGGCCTTTGTAGGGGCTTTTTTCTTCTGGCAGCTACAAATGGGCTGGGCCGCTGTAAGAAGTAAACTGAAGAAAATATCCCCTGTGTCTGAGTTCAAAGATCAGACCCCAAAATGCTTCGAAAGGATGGCAAAACCTTAGGAAACACCTTGGTTACCTTCACCAACCGAAAATAATGGCTGCTTATAGATAAATTTTCTGGCTTGACATGAGAGGTTTATGGGAGCAAAGTTGTCATGAGTTTAGCACTAAAGAGAAAATTAAGTGTTCCTAGGGGAAAGATGAGGTATTAAGGTAGGAGAGAAAGGGTTTTGCAAAGAGGTTTGGTTGAGAATGAGGGAAAGAGAGAAAATGGTGGCTTGAGTGCCTTTTCTGGCAGCTTGACAAAGACTCTGTCAAGTGTTAGAACAGCTTGCCAAGAGGGTAAACTAAGGGAAAAGGATTGGCTGAGCACGAAATTGCTGGGTTTTGGGAGTAAGAGAGGAAGCTTGCTCTCTGGTTGTGGATGATGTTTGTTGGGTAGAAGAGGCCCTATTTATAGCCTATGGAAGCCATTTTTTCTAAGAAACCCTAATGGCTTCCGTCCCATTTTGCCAAGTCTTTCCTTTCCTTTCTCCTCTCCTCCCTTCACTTTTCCCATCTTGGTGAAATTTCCTCAATCTATTTGCACAAAATCAGGGATTTTTAGGAGCTCAAGGCCCTTTCCCACAGCTAGTAGGAGACTCTCATTCTTAACTATTTCCCTTTTTCTTTCCTTTCTCCTTCCATGGCTAGATCTGATCAAGAAAAGCAAATAGATATACATGCTGGTTCGAAGTGTGCCTCTCCTCCTGACAGCTTGCGCACTAATATCCCTTGGTTCTTCAGATGTTTTGTGCTTGGAACTTGTTCGTTCCCATGTGCTGGAGCAGCTCTGCATATGTGGACATCTTGCTCCCCTCGTGGCTTCTGTTTTTTTAGCAAGGGGCTGAGGCTTTTGCAGGTCTTTATCTTTGTTACATGGGCCTTCTATGACAATGGGTTGATTTATCAAATAAATGGGCCAACCTCACCAAGTGTTGGCCTATTGTGTTGAGGTGTTGGGCTAATTTTGGTTAAGCTAATGGGCTATTTTGGCTAAGGTAATGGACTATTTTCTCATTTGTGCTCACCCACATGTTTGGGCCTAAGAAATGGGCTTGAGTTCCGAGGCTCCTAAACTAGAACCTCCATTTCTTGGCCCATCAATAGGCCTCATGACAACTTATTACCATCAATATCACAACCCACTCAAGCAAGCCCCGGGCATTTGCGTGGCTTGGGCCCACTTAAACTTGTAGCGTGGTTGGTTGTGAAATAATAATTTCCCGCTTGGCATGGCATGTCGCTTGGCATGTTTTTTAGTTATGATGCTTGATGGGATAATTAGCATGGGTGTATAGAGCCAGTGCTTATTTTGACTCTAAGCATGACAGATTGCATATTTATTTGGCATGGCATGTGGATCATGACTCGTGCGAGCGTGAATGACGAACTTTTGCGTATTCCAAATCGGGTCTTTTCTTAATAAGGCATTGCGTTGGGCTGAGAATTTATTTGAGCCTAACCCTGGATTTTTGGGCCTCAACATTAGCCCCTTAATTATTAGGGCCATGGATAAGTGCTGGAATGGGCCGAATAATTAAACCCGACCCAAAAATAAATTTCGTAAGCTCCTTTGTGGTTTCCCAGATACCAACTTCCTCCTTCTTTTTTCATTTAATATTTCCTTCTTCTTTACGCGCAACAGAGTAACCTTCTCCTCATCACCTTCATCTTCTTTTTCCTTTCCTTCCTCCAACAAACTCAGAGCGAGAGAGAGTGAGATTGAGAAGAGCCTTCCGTCATCCCCCGCATGAAGAAACCCACTTGCTATTGCCGGATGAGATTGTCTCTGTGCAGACTTTTCTTGCAAAATTAGAAATTCCTTCTTTCTTGGTGCATCCGAGGTTATCATTTGAGAGGATTAACAAGGTATGCCTTTTTCTCTTGCAATTTCTTGAATCTATTAAGGGGTTTGTTGGGTTCTTCATGCCCATGGGTTGTGCTCTTTGTTTTGGCAACCAAGCACCCACTCCTTTTGACCCATCCATCTTTTGTCGGAGTAATCGTTAGCAAGGAAGTGTTTGCGTCAGTTTTTGGGGTTATCCCCTTTTTGATTTCTTTCTTTTTGGCAAGTTGCTGGAAGAGTGCGAACTGTGTGAGAAGAAATTGTTGGTATGGATTGCATCCTTTTCTTTTCTCCATTTTTCTTCCCCTTTTTTACCATGTGGTGGCCCTTTTTTGAGCTGGTGAAAAGGTTGAACTTTGCATGATGCGTTTTTTCTATGTAGATGTATACGTCTCTGGCTTAGGCAGGGGAAGGTGTCGGAAGCCTGCGTCGTATTCCCTGCTGTTGGAAGCTTTGAGCGCATCTTCATAACTTGAGCATTTAGACTTCCATCTTGTTCTCTTGGTAAGTAGCTCTGCTTGTTTGCCGGAATCTCAGATCCTTCTTTTTAACTCTGTAGGAATAGATATGAACTGCTATCTTGGCCTAAGCTTGTTTTTCTTGTGAACACATGCTTGATTAAATCTGGACTTTTCTCCCATCTTGTGGAAATAGAAATTGACAAAATGCACGCTCTGCAATGCTTGAATCCTTTTGCATTTTGAGGGAGAATTTGCTTGTCATGGGAATTGCTTGAGAATTTTGCTTGCCATAGATAAATGTTATGCTGCTTTGATATTTGCTTAAGCGTTTTCTGTGGCGTGAGCTTGACTTGCCATGCTTGGCGTATATTTTGCGTGTGCTACGTTCTTGACCACCTTTCTAATTGTCGTCGAACTATATGCATCACTAGCGTATGCTTGTAACCGTATGATTAATACATAGGATAGAGGCTGTTGAAAGCTTGAGGAAAGCACCATTGGTTTCTTTTTACGAGCTTAGAGCTTGGACATGGATAACTATTTATGTTTTGGCTTTATAGGGATAGATATAAACATGTGTATGGGTCTGCAAGAATGCCGTGTAACTCATAGGAATTTTTTTGTTTTTGTGAAAAAGGTTACTAGAAGGTAAGTGGTGTTCAATTTGTAATACTTGCTTTGTGAAAAAAAAAAAAAAAAAAGGTATGCTGGAATGATTGATTGAGCATGGAATGGGAACTTTGCTTGTCATGAGCTTGAATAATAGAATGCATGATGCTTCAAAAAAAAAAATTTGTTTATGCATTTCGCTTGGCATGAGATAGCTTGCTTTGCTTGGCATGTGAAGTTTATATTGCTTGCATGCTAGTGTGGAGATTGTTTGGCTTTAACATAGAGGACTTACTTTGTACGTTGCCCTTTTGCAGCATATTCTTTGTTGGCAATTCTTGGAGAGATTCAAGCACTAAGTCATAATGACCTTTGTGATGAGTGATGGCTTATTTCCCCTTGCACAATGGGTTGAAGAAGGGACGACTACCTTCATAGCTTAGAAACACTTGCCAAGAATTGATCATATGCACTGAGTAAGCTTTGGAAGCTACTCTCATTTCCAGGTGTTGTATAGAGAAAATGCATGTTTCTGGCGGCCACTTGATTTTTTTCAATACCCTTGCAACATCACTAAGGGCAGGCCAGAGTGGTTCAATCGCGAGTTGACAGACCTACCTACCAAAGATGTTTTGCGGATGATTGAAGGTTGCAAAGGAAACATCATTTTTGACCTTACAACAGCGTGCTGGAAAGGCTTGAGCATGTGTCCTATTAGGACCTTGCGTGGACTTCCCGCTGGATACTTAAAAGACGTTATAGCACATACTGTTTTTAGAGCACGAGCTGCTTGTAGCATAAAGATGCATCCCGAGTCCCCTTTAAACAAGAGTTGTCATTAATGCATTGAGCCTTAAGGAACACAAATTGGAGAGCCAGTGATACTTAAAAGAAGTTATAGCACACACCGTAAGCTACGAGACCTTCTCCTTGACAAATGAGCCACTGATAATGGTGCTTGGTGCGTGGTGGAAACATCGAAAGGATCATCTCTCTGTGCTTCTTCACCTCTGTTTTAGTCACGCACCGTGATCTAGTTAAGGTACCCGATTCTCCTTCTTCGCACCGTAATATATATAATTTTTTTTTTTAGCAAGGCCATATCTTCCAGCACCATCATTCTCTAACACCTGTCCTTATTTCGCTTTGCAGGTCGTATTTCTTTGTTGTGGGGGGCTGGCTGGCTCAGTGCGTAGGAGCTTTTCCTTTAGAAACCACATGGTGTATTGATCTGTAGCACAGTTGACTGCATTTGGGCTTGAATTGTACCCTTTTTTTCTTTTGAGAGCTTAAAGCTCATGTTGCTGGAAACTTGAAACATAGCATTGTTGCATACTTTCTGTCAAAACTTTTGATGTAGAATGCTTGAGATATTAAGCTTCGGCCTGTTTTGTACGCTTTGTTTGGTTGGAAATAATGAAATGCATGAATTGTTGAGGTTTGGAATGCATTGAGATAATGATTTCCAGCTTGTTCTGTACACTTTGCTTAGTTGAAATGCATGAGTTGCTTGAGATTTTAACAGGTTGGGTTGTGGTGGGTGCAAGGTACATGCTGCCAATTTTTTTTATAAGATCACAAAAGTGTTTGCCCCATTGCCTGAACGTTTTTTTTTTCTTCCTCCACAAAGCCTTCCTTGTGTGATATGATTTTTTTTCTTTTCACAGCACCCCAACACCTACACTCTTCAAATATTGCAAGGGCTGGGATGATTTTCCTCGGTAGCATGACCTTCCTATTTTTTCTTTTCAAGATTGACACATGATATTGCTTGTGCATGGTGCTTGTTAACAGCTTGGGATCCCATCTAAGTGGTTTTGCTTGGTATAATTACTACTGAGAGGCTTAGCTTTGTAAAGAAAAGTTTGATTGTCTATTTTTATTTTTTCAAAGAACATGTTTTTCAAAATAGAAGAATGTAAAAGTAAGGAAATAATTATTTTTCCTTTTTCCAAAATACTCCATTCTCATTGCAAATATCATCTTACACCTTGGCATGCCATAATGGTGGTGCATTCTACAAAAGTTGTGAAAGCATATGGTGAAAACACAAAAGGAGTTCATCTTTGAAATAAATTTGAAAAGCCAAAAGGTGCAAAAGCAACTCAGCAGTAGTAAGGCTTTGAGCCATTTTTCACTGATGAATACTCCAATCAAATTAAGCTCCCAAGTATTAAAGGGCCAAGGAGTGTGCATGACTTGCAATAGCATGAAAGCTTGTGACGTGTATTTGGCATATGTTGTGCAAGGCTGCCACGCTTTGCAGAGATATTTAACAGAGCCACAGCTTCTACTTTACTTGCATGCGGCTCATAACCCAACTAATTCGAGAGTGATTTGTGACTCATAACCCATCACATTTTCTTCAACTTTTGTGAGGTTATGAGGGATTAAGGCGGCTGTTTACTGACCAAATGAAGCCCACAAGTGGCGTTCTTCCAGCACGTCCAATGTGAATACTTCGCTACTGAACCATCCTCTCATCCATCAGCAAGTGGCCATAGGGTGTTATAGCTAGAGGATTTTGAATATTTATGCTAGCAAGCTTTCTCCATGTTTCCACAAGGCTCCCAAATAGCCTCCGATGGCTTTGGGTCATTCTTCCACGGGTGGCACAATGTATCGTCGTCGAGCAAGTCATCAAAGCATGTAATGATAGCAGCCATCTCATTTCCCCTTCGTTCTGGCAAGAGGTCTTCGTCAAAAGCTTGCTTCCTAGAGGGCAGCTTAAGAGTTCCGTCATGTATCTCGGCGTGCAAGATCTTCCTCAAAGTTTGACAAGCAGTGGTTGGATGACCCACAAACTAATGATAACGGCAGTACCTATGATTGCTCTTTTCCTCTCTGGTAGGGACCTTGTAAGGCCTGGAGGGTTTGATTGCAATGAATTCCTTCCTCAGCCCCCCCAAGCGTACCCTAATCATTTGAAAAAGATTTGATTGGCATGAGCTGCAAAAACTCTTGCAGCGCGGCCTTCTGAGTATTTGTTTGGGTCATTGCATGGCGTGATGAACTTAGGATATCCCTCTGTTGCAATGTTGATAATTTGGCATGATAGCATGGCTTCTTCTCTATGCTTCCAGCAGCTAGAAATACCAAGTTCTCATTTTTATGATGACTATGCTGCTTGAAAAGCTTGATTTTGTGATATTTGGTTTGGTTTGTTTGAAATGATTGCATCAAGTGAAATGCTTGAGTTGCATGATTTTGGAGATGGATTGTTTCTTCTTAGCATGATTCCTCTTGAGACCACCTCCTATGCCACAATTTTGTTGTTGACTTGGCTTGGTGCCATTGAGCGTGTTGAGATGCTGATCGGTACAGGAACATAGGGTCCCATGCTCCTTGAGGCTTGAGGTGTAGAGGAATGTACTCATCGTTTTTGGAAGAACAGAGTGCTTGACAGATATATAATTTCTGCATGACCAAAGCAGATGGTTGTTAAAATAATACATGTGTTGCAGCTTGTAAATTAATATTTGTCGATTTTAAATGGATGCCATCCAACATCATTAACTATCGCATGAATCACACATCAATATTAAAACCAACATAGGTAGCTTTCAGTAATATGCAAGCATGTGATGCTTTGGCAATTGTTAAAGAACATGATGATACTCGTGCTTTTGGTAGTGTGTAAATGCCTAGTGTTTGTATTCCTTTCAAAGGGAAAGACAAGAAATAAAGGAAGCTGAATAGTCCAACTTCACTCTATTGGTATTGGCCTAAAACATGATATATATATATATATATATAGGGGATGATTAAAGCAAAAGTTAAAGTTAAAGTTACCTTGCATCATGAGCCCTGAAGAAAAGTATCCGAATCCGTGCCTTCATCAGTCTGAAAGCCGTGTTCTTTTTGAGATTCCCTGACAAAGTAAAAGTTACTGCACTCAGTAAAAGCAAAAGCTTTCGCGTGCTCCTACAGTTACTTTTCACAAGCATCCAAAGTTATATATATATAAAAGAAAGAAAATTTATCAGTACATGTTTGTATTTGAATAGATGACATAATCGTGCTGCTTTTACAAGTATGGCATATGGCAATTTGAGAGAACGAAGTAACTAGAAAGATTTTTATAATCCCCCTCTTTTCTATTAGGGATCGTCTAGAAAGCGGGTTTGATTCCTATAAATTAAATAACTACTTGATCACCACACATATTTTTTTTAATTAAGTTTTAATGAATTAGTACTCAAAAGTATGTTCGCATCGGAATCATAAATTCTTCCGTTAGAAGAAAAACAAAAATTGCGCTTTCACTATGGTCTTACAGAACAACAATTACTTAAATACGTTCGGATAAGATGTGGATGATTTGTATATAGCTTTGGATAACCTTTTTGTTTCGTTGCTCGAAATAATTGCAGGAAATCTTTTGATAACATGGATTCCTATTTCTCAATGATATCCATAGATAATCTCTTAACCATCCCATCAAATAGGTGGAAGACTCATTAAACTGTGAAACATTACCCTGCCATAATGTGATGTGCTTGATAATATATATTTTATTGTGAAATCTAAAAAGGTAGGAAAGAAAAAAAAAAGATTTTCTTATCTTCGGCCTCCAACAGAGAGCATATGGATTGTGGAACTGACATTGGCATAGAAAGTCCGGGCATCCTGTGGGCAGTGCCAAAGATGGAGGCAATGCAAGCAGCGTTCCGGAGAGGACTTGTTCAATTTTGAGTTGAAGCACATGCATAGTTTTGTGCAAGATGTGGCTATATTGTTCTAGAGTTAGCCAAGTCTCCTCTATTGGCCAGAGAAGATGGCCTCTCTGTATCAGATGCTTGGCTTGTGCTTGGCTTCTTCATTGTTTTGAAAAAATTTGTTTGACATGAAGCCCCCAAGTATTTTGGGGTTTGCATGTGTAGTTTGCTCAAAGGCATGAATGATGGATTTGCCAAAGCCCCCAGCTCTCTCACAAGATCTTGTTTTGCTTGAGAATGGATATCTAAGGCACAAACAAAGGGAGCATGTGAGCAATCTAAATCATGTTTGTTCTGCAAAGTAGATAGCCAACAAAAGGAAAAAAGAAAAAAAAGAGGGAATATTCTTATCTCTTTATTTTCTCTGGTTTATTGCTTCTAGCCTTCTTCCTTGGAGGTATTGGTGAAGATAACAGCCTGATCCCCAGCAGAGTCGCCAATTTATGTATGGGCTTTTTTCTTATGGTAGCTACAAATGGGCTGGGCCGCCGTAAGAAGTAAACTGAAGAAAATATCCCCTGTGTCTAAGTTCAAAGATCAGACCCCAAAATGCTTCCAAAGGATGGCAAAACCTTAGGAAACACCTTGGTTACCTTCACCAACCAAAAATAATGGCAGCTTACAGATGATTTCTTAATGCTTACAAATAAATTTTCTAGTTTGGCATGAGAGGCTTGTGGCATGGGGGCAAAGTTGTCATGAGTTTAGCACTGAAGAGAAAATTAAGTGTTCCTAGGGGAAAAATGGGGTATTAAGGTAGGAGAGAAAGGGTTTTGCAGAGAGGTTTGGTTGAGAATAAGGGAAAGAAAGAAAAGGGCAGCTTGAGTGCCTTTTCTGGCAGCTTGACAGAGATTCTGTCAAGTGTTAGAACAGCTTGCCAAGAGGGAAAACTAAGGGAAAAAGATGGGCTGAGCATGAAATTGCTGCGTTTTGGGAGTAAGAGAGGAAGCTTGCTATCTGGTTGTGGATGATGTTTGTTGGGTAGAAGAGGCCCTATTTATAGCCTATGGAAGCCATTTTTTCCAAGAAACCCTAATGACTTCCGTCCTATTTTGCCAAGTCTTTCCCTTCCTTTCTCCTCTCCTCCCTTCACTTTTCCCATCTTGGTGAAATTTCCTCAATCTATTTGCACAAAATCAGGGATATTTGGGAGCTCAAAGCCCTTTCCCGCAGCTAGTAGGAGACTCCCATTCTCAGCTATTTCTCTTTTTCTTTCCTTCCTTCTTCCATAGCTAGATCTGATCATGGAAAGCAAGTGGATATACATGCTGGTTCGAAGGGTGCCTCTCCTCCTAATAGCTTGCGCGCTAATATCCCTTGGTTCTTCGGATGTTTTGTGCTTGAAACTTGTTCCTTCCCATGTGCTGGAGCAACTCTCATATGTGGACATCTTGCTCCCCTCGTGGCTTCTGTTTTTTCAGCAAGGGGTTGAGGATTTTGCATGTCTTTATCTTAGTTACATAGGCCTTCTATGACAATGGGTTGGTTTATCAAATAAATGGGCCAACCTCACCAAGTGTTGGCCTATTGTGTTGAGGTGTTAGGCTAATTTTGGTTAAGCTAATGGGCTATTTTGGCTAAGGTAATTGACTATTTGTGCTCACCCACATGTTTGGGCCTAAGAAATGGGCTTGAGTTCTGAGGCTCCCAAGCAACCCGGAACCTCCATTTCTTGGCCCATCAATGGGCCTCATGACCACTTATTACCATCCATACCATAACTCACTCAAGCAAGCCCCGGGCATTGGCGTGGCTTGGGCCCATTTAAGCTTGTAGCGTGGTTGGTTGTGAAATAATAATTTCCCGCTTGGCATGGCATGTCGCTTGACATGTTTTTTAGTTATGATGCTTGATGGGATAATTAGCATGGGTTTATAGAGCCAGTGCTTATTTTGACTCTTAGCATGACAGATTGCATATTTATTTGGCATGACATGTGGATCATGACTCGTGCGAGCGTGAATGACGAACTTTTGCGTGTTTCAAATCGGGTCTTTGCTTAATAAGGCATTGCATTGGGCCGAGAATTTATTTGGGCCTAACCCTGGATTTTTAGGCCTCAACAGCCTTTTGACAACAGCTTTTAAAAGCAGGTTCTGGATTGCTTTTCAAAGCTGTTTTCAAAAGAAGCAGAGAAGAACTTTTAATGAATTTTTTAATTCTCAAAATACCATCATTCATTTTAAAAAATGACACCACCTCCATTTCCACATCCAACTCCATCACTTGCACCACCACATTCACTACCTCCACAACCACCGCCACCGCCATCGCCATCACCACCACCACCACCATATCCTCCTCCTCCTCATCTTCCGCCACCACCACCACAACCACTACCTCCTCCACCTCTACCTCCTCCACCACCACCACCACCACCACCACCTCCTCCAAAACCTCCACATCCACCACCACTACCATAACCACCAACTCCACCTTCATCACCACCACCACCTCCACTCCATCACCACTACTACCACCACATGATTAGTACATAACACTTTCAACATTATGTCTATTTTAGTCATTATTCACAGTTACAACAATTTTATATTAAAATTTACCAAACAGTTTGAACACTGCTTTTTATACTAACAGCACTTTAAAAATATTGTTTACCAAAAATGGAGCAGCTTTACTTTACAACTAATTATTTTCAAAGCACAGCAGAAGCAACTTTTTTTAAAAGTGAAAGCAATCCTAAACTGGGCCTTCATTTGATTTGGTACTTATATCATTTGTTGTATAAATATAAATTTAACTTTTAAAAAGGTAAGAATACACCATCAAAATTCAAATCATATCTAAAATATGTAAACTTTCAATTTTTGATTTTTGGTGAGAAAGAAAAAAAGAAAGGTTGAGTTTTACAACTTCCTACTTCTACTAAGAGCATCCACAGTGGGAGGGTGTATTTTCGGGGGTGTAAAGCCACTTTTACATTCCCTTTACACCTCTAGGGGTTGTAAATGTGATTTTTGCTCCAATGGGGAAGATGTAAATCTAAAGATGTATAATTGATTTCTTTCACCTTTTCTGTTGTAGGTCTCACTTTTGTCCACTTTTTCTCACATTTTTTCATGTAGGTCTCACCTGCAAGAGATGTAAAAAAAGATGTATATGTGCATCTGAATTTGCATCTCATGGTGGTGATGCAAATTTACACTCGTTTACATCTCTCCATTGCGGGTGATTCTAATCACAAAGGGTATATATTTAATATACACCTCATTATACACCCTCCAAATGTGGATGCTCTAAGGTTGAGTTCTCTATGAAGCACTTCTGCTCATAAGTGCTTCTAACAAAAGTGCTTTTATTATAAAAAATTTCATAAAAAATCAAAGTGTTTCCTAGAAATGCATTTGGGAGTGCTTCCTGAAGAAGCACACGACATGTGCTTTATTAAAAAGCGCTTCTATAACTCATAAGCACTTCTAGACTTTTCTGGCAAACACTGTCAGAAACGCTTTTGGTTGTCATAAAGTACTTTTAGTCCTTTCATAAGCACTCTCAAACGAAATGCAGAAAATGCACCAGAGTAAATAGAAGTACATAAATAGTGTAGACACATACAGTGAGTTGTCTCCTCTTTATTCAACACTTTCCAAGTTGTTGCTCTCTCATATGACACCGGTTGTCCCATGCTGGGGAGACATATGCCACTTTGAAGGCAAGCATTCTCAAGTTAAGAATTAGTTTGTCTGATGTGGCTTTGACTGTCCAAGATAAGCTATGAGACCAACATGAAAACACCAACCCAAGAGAAGCATTCTCATAAATAAGAACCATCACTAAAATTTATTTTCTTTCGTATCAAGAAAATCTTTTAATGGTAAGTTCAAAATTTAATGGTAGGTTTTGTAATTTTCTTGCAAGTCAAGTAAACAAAATAAAAAGGAAACACGCTAGGTATAAATATATTTAAGCCTATAAATATGATGCACTTAGTTCTTGTCTCTCTCCTATATTGAATGCACAAAAGCTTTACCTTGTTTTGTAAACAAAATGGAATATCTAGCTATGGCAACCACTGGCGGATCCAGGATTCTATGCCCAAGGGGTCACAGTGTAAAAGTTCTGAAATTTTTCTACGAAGAAAATAATACTAAAAAAAAACAGAAAGATAGTACTTTCATTCATAATTCATGACAAAACCAATAATACAAGTTACAACTGTCCATGACGAGTTTTCATTTTTTGAAAACATTGCATTATAGTTTCGTTATCAATACAAGCAAAAACATATCTATCAAGGTAAACAATCAAGCTATCATTTAACCATTGATCTCCCACTCTATTGCGAAGTGGATTTTTAATAATATTCATAGCGGAAAATGCCCTTTCCACTGAAGCGGTTGCAACCCTTTCTGTTCTAACACAACACCCTTAACTTTTTCATCATGATCCGCCAGAAATTGCAAGAGCTCTAAATAATTCTCCTCATTACTTGAAGCGTAGCTTTCATCACGACCACGAAAAGGAAGACCTTGTCACAACAAATACCTAGTGCACTTGAGTGATGCATTCAAGCAAGTGCGATAAGCCGTGCGAGCTTGGTTTGTTTTCTTGATCACAACTGTTTCAATGTGTGTAGTTTGATGCATCAAATTGTAAGCAACTTCTCTAGCTTGGTTGTCAATCGGTCCAACATGAAGGTTAAATATTTCCCTTCCCTTCTTCCAATTATTAAAGCCTACCCAGTGAATGTGTCACCACCCACTTGATCAAAATTAGGTTTAAAGAGATAACAATGAAGACAAAACATAGCATCTTTAGCTATACTATATTCCAACCAATCAAACTCATTAAACCATTGGGCAATGAAGTGTCTATTAATTCCTGATTGATTAGTTTGTGGGAATCTATGACTTATAGGTTAACAAGATCTTTTTTGTAGGTATGTTCTTCGGATCTCATCTCGAATATTAGGACTATAATCCGTCATTCGAGTTCTTAGTCCAAGGCCTGCCTAAAGATTAGCCAATATCTCATCTACTTCAATTGGTCTTGCACTTGAACTATCCGGATTAGATGGAGAAGGACTATCCATGGATAATTTTCTTTTGTAGAATCATTCCATAATCTACACATCAATTAGTTCAATTAATTATTAATTTTTATCCAAATCATCATATGAATATGAAAATGTCAATAACCCACTACCAATATTCAATATACCAAATTATCATATCAATCAATAAATATTCAATATACCAAGTTATCATGTCAATCAATATTCAATATACTCAATCAATCCACAGTATCAGTCAATTATAAACTCAATCAATCCACACTATCATATCCATAAATTTCATTCCATAAAAAAAATATCAATATCAACAATATATATTATAATTATAAATTATAAATATCAATTTTGCTCACTTGCAGTTGAAAAATAAGGCGGCGGGCGGATGGTGGCATAAGGTGGTTGTTGTCGGCACCGGCGAAGAGTTGTGGTGGAGGTTGGAGGTTGAAAGGTTTGGAGATTTTAGGGTTTGAGAAGGTGAGATATTGAATTAGTAATGAAAAAGGGTTCGGAGAAGGTGCTGTGGGGTAAAGGGTGATCTTTTTTGTTTTTTGTTTTTTTTAAACCTGGCCCAAAACGACGTCGTTTTGAGGCCAGGTGAATTAAAAAAAATTTGAATGAGCCTTGGACCAAATGATGTCGTTTGGCCAAGCTCATTAGAATAAAATAAAATAAAATTGCGCAACAATGCAAGGCAGACATGATGAGACTTTCATCGAGCACCTGGTGTACACACAAGGGGTCACTTCGCTATTGTCCAAGGGGTCGTTCATGAAGTGCACAACCAAATTTTTGGCATTCTAAGAGAAAGTCCAACGGGCCAGCCGAGCCCGAGGCGAGGGGGGAAAAAAAAAATTTCGTTCCAGCGGCTAGCCCAAGCCCAGGGGGCTTGTGGGACCCACCAACTCGGCCCAGCCTGAAAGTGAGTTCAGCACGCGCCAACGGTAAAAAAAATTTGAACGCGCTCACTGATGTCAGCCCCACGCTAGCTCCAATGGGAAGTTGCCACTTGTCGCACCCCCAGCCCTCCGATCAGCATATCCGAATCCAATCCTATGGCTGAGCCTTTTTTGGGCAATAAAAATATGAAAAAAAATTAAATTTTTTTTTAAAAATTCTAAAAAATTCAGAAATTTTTTTTTCTATAAATACCTATAAATACCCTTCACTTTCAACACCAATCCTCATACATTTCATTATACTTCTACTATTATTCACTCTTTCTCAACATTTTCCTCTTTTTCACCTTGTATTTTGATTTCATATTTTTATGGCTTCTTCTATCGAAACCGGAGGGGCTTGGAGCACCATGGAAGATGTTTCCTTGTGTGAGGCTTGGCTCCAAATTTGTCATTGTCCCGTGTTTGGCAATGAGATGAAATTTTTTCATATGTGGAAAAAAATTCATGTCGAATGTTGTGAAAAAATTCCGGGGTCTACTCGTACGGAGATGACATTATCCAGTAGGTGGAAAATTCTCAATAAAGAGTTGGGAAAATGGAGAGATATCCTAGCAAAAGCGATGGACAACTATAAAAGCGGGGAAAATCGTACTAACGAGGTAAGTATTTTATAATTTTTGTTTAATTAAGTTTAATCTCCTAATATATATATTTTGTTAATATTGCTTGCATTTTCAATATTTTGTTAATATTTCTTGCATTTTAAATATTTTGTTCATATTTCTTGCAATATCAATATGTTGTTAATATTTCTTGCATTTTAAATATTTTGTTCATATTTCTTGCATTATAAATATTTTGTTAATATTTCTTGCATTTTAAATATTTTGTTCATATTTCTTGCATTTTCAATATTTTGTTAATATTTCTTGCATTTTCAATATGTTGTTAATATTTCTTGCATTTCCACTTGTTTCTTAATTTTCTTGCACTTCTAATTTATTTGTAAGGTTAATTGCATTTCCATTATTTTTTTTTTGTTACTTGCATATCCAATATATTTTAAATATTTATTGCATTTCCATTTTTTTTGTTAAATAGATGATTCAAGCACAAATGTGGTTCGGTGCAACCGGGGGTGGCAAAAAAAGTTTCAACCATCATGAATGTTGGGAGGTGGTGAAATATTGCAAACGCTTCATAATTATTCCGACGGGTCCCGCCGTTGTGTTAAACGAGACGCCACTCCGTGATTCAATGACATCGGATTCACCTCTCGATTCTCCTATGAGTCAAGACTCACCCATCGAAAAGGAGCCGAGGCCCATTGGCCGAAAGGCCGCGAAGGCAAAGAAATCGGGTAATTCAAGCAATAATAATTCAAAATTTTTGGAGGAAATTGCAAGGCAAAACGGCATAAGAATTGAAATGGAGCAAAAACGCCAAGATAACGAGTTGGCCCTTCAAGCTGAGTATGCACGAGAAATGGAGTATTTGCGCAAAAAAGATATCGACAAGGAAACCATGGCGATGGATACATGACAGGACCTGAACCAAATTCCGCTTTGGAATTTGAGTCGAACCCTGTGCGTGTCCGACACTTGGCGAATGTCGGGCACAAACGACCTATTTGCCCTTCTACTTGAAATTTTAACCTTGACTCCTACCGAAATTTTGGCAGAGTCTCCCCTATATTTCGTTCAATCCAAAAACTTACACCTGTCAAAACGAGCACAAATATCCATACAACCAACAGCCAGCATACTTAAGATACAATACTCAGTTCAATTCTCCATCTAGGGCAAATAGAAGAGCAGTTCTAATAGTATACAGATAAGTCAATCTGTTTATAAACCTACACTTGTAACGACATGGCGTAAAAGGCAAGATGGCCCGGTGGTGGTTTTCCTGTGCACGCTACAGCCTGAGGGCGCAAAACATTTGAAAATGTGAGTGGACAAAAATAAAGGTTCATAAAATATCCTAAGAATATACTAACCCCCATTGTAAAATATAGTTGAGTAAAACTAGATATCTAAGCTACATTTGAAGCATATAAAAACCAATGCAGGTACATATTTATATAAACATATGCAATCGTATTCAAGAGCAATAAAACTTGCGTGAAAGCACTGAAATCCAAACTTGCATAAAACACTGTAATCAAATTTTCATAAAAGCAATGTACTCAAACCTTGCATAAAAGCAATGTACTCAAACCTTGCATAAAAGCACTACAATCAATTAAAGCCACCACTCGGATGTACCCCTGTAATTCCGTCAATTCCCCTGGCAGGTCTCGGCGACACAAAGTCTATCCGAGCCGCAAACTGGAAGGATTCAGGGGACCATAGTCAGCCTGATCCGCTGGCAGGTCTCGGTGACACACAGTCAACCCAAGCCGCAACTGGCAGGATTCAGGGGACCGTAGTCAGCCTGATCCACAATCCTGGCAGGTCTCGGTGACACAAAGTCAACTCGAGCCGCAAATCCTGGCAGGTCTCGGGACACCAAGTCAATCCGAGCCGCAAATCCTGGCAGGTCTCGGGACACCAAGTCAATCCGAGCCGCAAATCCTAGCACTCACGGTCCGAGCGTCCCCGAAACTCGTGAGGCAAATGTCAAGTGCACTGACAAAACTGAGGGTAAACTGGATGTCCGTAGACATCTGAATAACTGAGGGTAATAACCATAGTTGGGCACATAGTGGTTTAAACTAAAATATTTTTGAAAAACCTGATAAATAACTAAATTTTGTTCTTTTATGAAGCCGTGCTGCTATTTTATCTGATAAAAGTCTCAAACTCTGCTTTCTATAACTTTTTAGCATGTTCAACTAAGCAGCATAGAAATAAAGATATTTTACTGTACAAATCATGCTGGGAAAACATTCAATAAAACTTATTCAAGATCAAATAATGAAATTCATTCATATAAACTCATTTATAAAAACTTATTTATATAAAATCATTTATGGAAGAAAGTCCACTCACTCCTGGTCCGAGCTGGCTAGACTTCGTGAAGGTCTCTCACGCGGGCCTGCCTGGTCCCGGGTGCCTGGGTAAACCATCATGAATATTTTATTAATAAAATTGCTCGGTATAAGTTTTTAAGTAAAATCCTGACCCCCGACTTCTAAAAGTGCGTGCACTAACTTTAAAGTCATTTATCTGCCCACTTAGGCATTTCAGATGTTTAAAATCGTCTAAAAAGACTTGAGATTTCATTAAGCGATAAACTTCCATATTGGTCGATATGGAACCCCGTGGGTCCACGTCCTCCAATGACCAATCTTAGAGTTCCTTTAAGTTTCTAATGTTTAAGGAACCATGTCCTGCAAGTTTGGTCTGAAACTGACGATCGGATTGACCACGATTGTGAAATCATAAAATTTCCAAACGCTAGCCCCAGGGTTTCACGATTTCGGAGTATCCGAAACTCCGATTCACAATCCGTCGAATCCTACACGATTCTGAAATTATCTGGAACAAGATATCCGAAATTGAGCGCGATCCAACGGTTCAGCAATATTGAACCCGGAAATCGCACAATATGGAAAATCCGTTCGGGGCTCAAACGGTATCCAAATCGAGATCCGCAAAATCCCACACGCTCGTGACGACCTGAGGATCGCAACAAGACACAGTGCCACTGCACCATCCTCACCCACGCGCCGCAGCACGCGCTGGCAGCGATGGGTGTCTAAAGCGATTTCGCCTCGCCGGAAAAACTTCAAACCACGGCTCCAAACTCCTACCCTAGGTAAAACACCATATTTGGAGCAACTTTTGTTCTTCGACCTACCCCAAAAAGTGGCAAGAAGTGGCCGAAAACGGAGGCTGAAAATCGGCTGAAACTGCAAGATCAAAAATCCAATAGCTACACTACGAATCGATCTATCCCTACCCAACAGGCAGCTAGAACAGCTCGAGAGGTTCAAGATCCATACCTGGGTTGACGAAAATGGTAGCCGGAGGAGGGAGATCGGCGGCTGTGAAGTTTCGATGACATCCCGGCCGTTTTCTGCATTTTCGGGCCAGCACAGGCCATGCCGTCGGCGGGGAAGGGTCGGGAAAGGAAGGGGACGTCGTCCCGGTCGTTTTGGTACCTGCCCCGTCCATAGCCGTGACCGGTGGCCAGAGATACAAGGTGGAGAAGGTGAGTAGTCGCGGAGAGAGAGAGAGAGAGCTCGAGGGAGGAGAGAGAAAGGCTGAGCTGTTTTTATAATTTCAACTTCTAAATATTTACGGTTGTGCCACTGAGACTCTTTTGACCATAACTTTCTCGTTACAACTCCGATTCGGGCCCACTACGTGTCTATGAACTTATTTCACCATGCTCTACGCAATGGCGCAAGTGGAATTGTCAAATTCCTTCTCGATCAAAAAGTCACCTTGTTCTTAATAAAATATTCGGAGGGCAAAATTGTCTTTTCGCAAAATAAAATATTCGTTAATTATGAATTTTAGGTTTGGGTTATTACAATACAAGTCATATGTCCCCTGAAACAAAACAATTTTGGAAGCTAAAACGAAGGGATGTTATGAGAAGAAGACTTTTCCTGGATAATGGGCCTAGCAACACGGATTGGTTAAATGATGGAAACCATTAAATTAGTTAGCATACCTTTTATGTATTTGTATTTTTCATGTTTTCTATTAAAGTTGTTGTAATTCAAGTATTTTATTTTAGTAGTAGTAATTCGTTATGACTTGTATTACATTTCGTTATTTAATAAACAAAGCATTCAATAAATTACCTTTTTATTCAACATATTCCATACTTTAAACAAAACAAAATAAAAAATAAAAAAAACTACAAACAAGGCACAATAATAATAACAAACCACAACCAAACCATAATAAATAAAAATACAACACAACCTAACCATAACTAAATAAAACATAACCACAGCATCTATGCTCCATCATTCATCTTCATTGCCTTTCACCGCCCATAGATGCTCTATCAAGTGAACTTGATGCATTTCATGAATATACGAAGATTGCATCTCTGTATATCGATCTATCATTCGGGTCATCAAATGACCATCCCTCACCATGGGCCTTTCATAAATCCGTGTCAAGGCCGTGTTCATTGGATCCGGTTCGTAGACCTCTAAAGCATCATAATCATACTCATCCTCCACAATCATATTATGGAGGATGATGTAAGTCATCATAATGCTTATGGGGATCTCCTTATCAAACATACGGGCCGCACCTCAAATAATCAACCACCGAGCTTGAAGGATGCCAAAACACCTTTCGGCATCTTTCCTGTATCCCTCTTGATAGGTAGCAAATAATTTTTGCTTCTGGGATCGGGGATTCGGAATGGATTTGACAAAAATGGTCCACCTCGGGTAGATGCCGTCAGCTAGATAATACCCCGTCTGGTACACTGTATTGTTGACTTGATAGGTGATATTGGGGCCCTGGTCTCTCAATACATCGTTGAAGACCGGGGATTGACCCAGCACGTTGAGGTCATTTTGGGATCCTGCAACTTCAAAGAAGGCATGCCAAACCCATGTGTCGAAGCCAGCAACGGCTTCAAGGATGATACTTTTTTTGCCTTTTCT
The DNA here is from genome assembly GCF_902201215.1 of Prunus dulcis. NCBI lineage: Eukaryota > Viridiplantae > Streptophyta > Magnoliopsida > Rosales > Rosaceae > Prunus > Prunus dulcis. Next base: position 5,405,586 of record NC_047652.1, on the reverse strand, counting down.
ATTTCCGTAATCACCTTGCCAGGCAGTTGGGCAATGCTTCCATTGCCAGTGCATGCAGTCGATGCAACCAATCATTCCTGAAAATCCTCGAGCTTCGGCTTTTTGTAGAAGTCGTTGGAGGTCCCTGGGAGTAGGTCTACGCAGGTAGTCCCTAGTGTACAGAGTTTCAACTGATTGACAAAATCTTACCCAAGCCTCCAACTTAGTGGACTTCCCCATCCGGGCAATCTCATCCACCTGATCAGCAGATGCTCCATACGCCAACATTCGTATAACAGCTGTAAGTTTTTGCTCCGGAAGAAGCCCCAAAACCCCAGTAGCATCACACTTTTGAACAAAGTATGCATCATAATTGCAAATATCATGCATGACTTTATTAAACAAATGAGGTTGCATTCTAAATCGCCTTCGAAATCAACATCAGAGTACAAAGAAGTTGGGATAAAATAATCTTCCAAAAGATTCTTACCCCGAGAATGCCTATGTCTTTCCACATTCCGGCGGCGGCTGACTTGTGAACCACGGCGGCGACCTTGGTTCTTTTCATCTTGCAAAGCCACTCCTATGAGAACTTGTTCGTCGACTTGTCTCTGCAACTCATTGATTTCATCTACTCTACGGTTTCTCTCATTTGTTTCTCGCTCTTGCCTCTCCAAGCATCTCCTAAAATCTTCCATTGAGAATGAATGAAGTATGAATTCTAAACTCTGAGAAATGAAAATATAGAAAGATGTGGTGTGAGAGGTATGAGATGAGCTTCTGGTTTTATAGAAAATTTTGGCAAGATAGACATGTCACGTGGCTTGATTTGATTGGATGAAAATCTTATCTCAAATTTGAAATTCATCCGAAATTTGAACCCTAATTTGTATGAAATTTGAAATTTGAAATTCATTCGAAATTTGAACCCAAAAATTTATCTGAAATTTGAATTTTGAAATTCATCCGAAATTTGAATCCAAAAATCTTATCCGGAAATTTAATCTGATTATGAATTGTCTTGACACGTAGGAACCCGGAAATCTTATCTGAAAATATTATCCAAATCAATTATTTTCATTAAAAAATAGGGGGGAAAAACAAAAAAATGAATAGTAATTGCCCTTAGCCATGGCAATGGGTGGAAACACAAAATACTATTTGCAAAGGCAACCACTATTCACGTGAATAGTGGCTGCCCTAGCTCCCCCCTTGCCATGGCTAAGGGCAAATGGGTGGAGTTGCTCTTAGGAAGTGGACAGAGAGTAGGGCTTAGTTTTAAGACATATTATTAAGCTCCTTAGGTTTAGTTATTATTTTGTAACCGCTTCTTCAAGTTTACAAAGTCAATTTCTATGTTTCTGATGAAGGGAAAAAAGAAGAAGAAACAATATTGTTGAAGACTTCACAATCAACCCTCCAAATCATAAACTAATTGATTAAATATTTATTGTCATCCATATTTGTATTAAAAAAAACTTATCATAATACACAATTTTTATTTAAAAACCATAAATGTAATGCTAAACATAATTTTTAACTCTATAAAAATAGACAAATAAAGTTAAATGTATTAAATGTCTCGGATTGTAAACGGAATTGGGACTTGATGGATTTACTTGGAAGTGATTCGTTTATAAATTGTCTCTTGGCAGATTGATCCAAACTTTATCTCGACATTTTTCATCATGTGGGTTGACATGCATAACTTCGTGTCCCAATTTCACTTGTATAAAAATGGTATGATATTTTAGTATTTTTAAAAAATTCAAAAGGAATACTTTGTACATTAATTAGAAGTAGGGTTCGGTACAAGGCTGGGTTGGGTACATTTTGGTCCCACCCCGTAACTCAACCCATACAAAGCAATTTATGATTTCTTGAGTTCAATACCTTCTCATAATTGGGCCAACACAAATCACCCCGACATCTTTTGTAATTGGGTAGGGTCGATCGGTTTCAACATTTTGGGATTCAAATTAAACTATTAAAGGTTTAGTTTTTTTCTTTTTAATTTTGTTTTAAATTTTATATATTCTACTTATCAAATTATATGTAACTATATTGGGATTCAAACACAAATATTAAATATGACGGTTCATTAAAAAAATAAAAAAATTAAGGGTTAATGACCTAAATGGTCCCCCAATTATTGCTCCATTATCATTTTGGTCCACCAACTAAAATTTTCAATTCAAACGTCCTTAAATTTTTTATTTTGTACCAAGATGGTCCATTCGTGACAAATTCCGTTACTTCTGATCACGCAATGGCCACGTGACTGAGTTTTGAAGGGTATATGCGACTTTTTGAGAAGCCCTATCGAAGGGTATGACTAAAATGGACCCTCAACTATTGCTCCAGTATCATTTTGGTCAACAAACTAAAATTTTCATTTAAACCGTCCTTCCCCTTTTTTTTTTTTTTTTTTGGTATTAAGATGGTCCTACCGTCAAAGTCCGTCAATTTTATTGTTATTTATTTTTGTATTTATCTGATTTTAAAATTTTTAATTAATTTAAACAATAGAGAAAAAAATATTACTTTTGGGTAAATTACTCAAATGGTTCTCAAACTTATACTCGATGTACATTTTGGTCCCTCAATTAAATTATTCGTTCAAATGGTCCATCAGCTCTATATTATTCGCTCCATTGGTCATGCCGTTACATTCTGTCAATATTTCCGTTAAATATGAGGGCAAATTGGTCATTATTTACCCTAAAATTAGGTTAAATCTAACAGAAAATTAGACAGTAGGACCACTGGAGCGAATAATATAGAGTTGATAGACCATTTGAACGAATAATTTAGTTGAGGGACCAAAATGTAAATAAGGTATAAGTTTGAGGACCATTTGAGTAATTTACCCTATTACTTTTTAAGTCCATGTCATTAAAAAAAAAGCCATGTTGGTGGTGAGATTCAATTTTTTCAATTTTAAAATTAGGTACAAGTTCCTATAATAGTTTCCTTTAATTTTTAATTATTGTTTGCTCTTTTAAAAAATTTGTTATTATATATATGTATATATATATATATATATGATTTTATTAATTTAAACAATAGAGAATTTTTTTATTATTAATTGTTAGGCCAGTCTCACAAAAAAAAAAAAAAAGCCATGTGGCTAGTGAGATTCAATTTTTTAAAATTTTCTAAGTTTTATAGTAGTTTCCTTGATACAAAAAAATAAATAAATAAATAAAGTTGAAGGACGGTTCAAATGAAACTTTTAGTTGGTGGACTAAAATGATACTGGAGCAATAGTTGAGGGACCGTTGGGATCAATAACCCTTTGAGAGGAGGATACTCACCTAAAAATACGATTTTGTCCCTCGATTTCACGGAATAATACACCGACTTTGACGGATGAACCATCTTGGTACAAAATAAAAAGTTTAAGGACGTTTGAATTGAAAATTTTAGTTGGTGGACCAAAATAATAATGGAGCAATAATTGAAGGACCATTTAGGTCATTAACCCAAAAATTAAACATGACAATTTCAAAACAATCTACCATATTGTATGAAAATGCATTGATGACAAACTTTAAATTATGAGCTATGTCAAATGTGACCATGTTTCAGTTCTTTGTCTTTTGTGATTTTACAAGTTTTTTGTATTAATATCTTTTGTCATCCATTTATCAATCTTTTGATAGAAGAATTTCATTGATGTGCATAGTTTGATAGTGTATGTATGTGACTTAACAACTTCATTTTTAAAACTCATATACATTTTTCTATGTAGGGGTGCGTAGGGTTAAATTGGGTCGGGTGACCCGACATTGTGCTCACCCCTAATTAGAAGAAAGAATGAAAAGGAAAAGTAAAAAAAAACGAAAAGACAAAAAAGAAAAAAAGAGAAAAAACAAAGGCAAAATAATCCTCTCTAGCCCTCTACCAAAAAATAATAATAATAACCTCTCCAGAGAAAAAAAAAAAGTTACAAAACATAGTCTTCACTTCACACGCGGTCATAGAAACTCCTAAACCTCTCTTACCCAAAAAAAAAAGAAAAAAAAAAAAAGGAAAAATCCCAAGAACTTCGAGGTCTTATTATATTCTCTCTCTTTGCTTTTCTCCTTCACAGTAGGGTTGCAGCAGATAAACGCCACCATTTTCTCCTCTCTCTCCGAACGCAGCTCTTCACCACAAAAACACACTCTCGGAGACCTCTTCAAGCGCTCTTGGACTTGAAACTCTCTCTCTTTCTCTTCAACAATGGGTGCCTCACTCCCCCCCAAAGAGGCCAACCTCTTCAAGCTCATCGTCGTAAGCTCCGATTCCTCTCTTTCTCTTACTGATAATCACTAGGATCCAAGTTAGATAACTTATTCTCACTAACACAATCACGGAAAAGTAAAAAGAAGCAAAACCCTAGATTTTGTGTCCGATTCTATGCTTTGATTGTATACTTCTTTCTCTTTTGCTCAGAAATTAGAGAACTAGTAAAGTGTAGTAATTGGGGCTCTTTGTGATTGATGTTGGGGATTTTAAACAAAATGAATGGTCAAGTCTACTGGGTATTCTGTAATTTCGTTACCTTAGTGAATTTTTTGGTTTTATCGATAAGGAAGCATAACAGTTTAAGTTGTGTTTGTTTTCTTTGGTTTTAGTGAGTGTAAAGGTTTAAACTTTGGTACTGCATCGGTTATTATGATTTAGTGTTTGAGCAGAAGAAAGTGATTGAGAAGTGAAATTTTGAACTGGGTAGGGATTATTATGTACACAAAAATTAGTAAGAGAAGCTAATTTGAACACACTCCTTTTTCTGGTAATTTGTTGTGCTATGGTAGTGCATTCTTAAGCTTATTGAGAGTTGTACAGTGTACACTTCAAAGCTATGTGATGCCCTTGTTCGTTGAGTTGAAATTGGTTGTTCGTTGAGTTGAAATTGGTTGTTCGTTGAGTCGAAATTGGTTGTTCGTTGAGTTGACATTGGTTGTTCGTTGAGTTGAAATTGGTTTAATAACAATATGTCTAATTTATATGGTGCTGATTCTGATGCCGGATTCATAATTTGGATTGCAAGCATTTTATTGTAACTTTAACTCAGGTTGACACTACCATGACTACATTGCAGACAGTTAACTTCTGAGATAGTATTGTTGACTGTATCAAACAATCCTCTTAAAGTTTTACCTTTTTTCTTTTTCATCAAATGAGCTGCCTTGGTAGAAGAAAGAAATACATCAAAAAAATTCTAAGTAAATTTCTTTTGCTGGGTGCATTGATGAGATTTAGTATCCAAGTTATTACCAGAGATTATTTTTAATTGAGCTGTTTGACTTTTCTAGTTGAAATATGCCGTGTCTTGTTGGTTTACTCTATTATTATATTAATATGGTGATAGTAATTGGCAATATGATCTGTATCTCTTCTAATGTACTTATCACAAATTATTAGTGTCAGAAATCTTTTTGCTACAACTAATTCAAACCTGTTTTTTCTTGTTTACATCATGGCAGAAATCATATGAAACTAAACAATATAAGAAGGGACTGAAGGCAGCAGATGCCATATTGAAAAAGTTTCCAGACCATGGAGGTATGCTTATAGCCTTTACTAAATGCAATGTTTAATTTAGAAGTGCTTAGCTTTTGGCCCAAGTGAATTTTGATGTTGACTTTGCTTTTCTGACCAGGCCAATTCCTTTGATTTAATGTTATTATTCAAATACACTCAATTTACATAAAATTTATATGAAACTCTGATTGTCTACTGAAAATGCTTTATGTACCCCACTGAATATTCTGGCTCAGTTTCATCTGTAGTAGATGCATGTCGTATTTGGACATTTTCGTTGACTTGTTTAATGTTTTCTTTGTTTAACTACACAATAAAAGATACAAAGCATGTGAGCATGCATAGAAGCTTAATACTATGATTGCTAGGTGGGATGGAACATGAGGGAGGGTGGAATTTTCATGCCTTGATTCGTTCGGTAGAGTGGAAGGATAAGATAAGAGGAGGGAGAGATATCCTAGAGGTTTCCGTTTTTCTATATATTTAAACCGTAAGGAGATTTTTTGTTTTGGTTTCGCCACTCTCTCACGAGCGCAGGCACCCACACATATTCCCCCAATTCTTACAAACGTGTGGGCCTGAAGGGGTTGTGTATCCCTCTTCCACTCATTTCCATGATTCCAACCTTCCATTTTTCCCTTCTAAAAAGCATATTTTAAAGGAAGAAGAGGGCATGAGATTCTTCATGGGAGTTTTTTTTGTAAATTCTGAAAAAGGGGCAAATCTGGTAGAACAAGTGATATGACAGAGTACTGTTCTGGAAAGATAGAGAACCAGTACAACTTAAATGAAAGTGTGGGATGGTAGAAGCTCTTGAGCTCAAAATATGATTGCTTCACCACTCGAAATGCTCTATTATCTATCTCATATGTACAAACACTTACATTTAGACAAAGATAATTAGCACTTCTCTGAAAATTAAGACTTTGATACTGAAACCATGATCCTGGTGATATAGTCGTTGTCACCATCATCTTGTGGGTATTGATGTCATTTGTTAGGTTATCCATTGTGTAGGATTCCTCTGACGTGAAATGTGTAATTTAAGTGATGATGCTGTTGTCTGCCTTGTCAAAAGATATTATTAGTTAGTAGTAATCTTTATGAATGTGTAGCACGGCCCATGAAGCTGAAGATATTGGAGATGGTGATGGGTTTAGGGTGCTTTTATTTGATATGTTTTGTTTTTATTGGGGCTATGATACTTTACTTGTCCACCCACAAGTTTCCTTGTTTCTTTTCCCCCAATTTGCTGTGGTTTCCTTGTGATATGCTACTTATGGTGTTTTTTGAGTTGGTAGTTGATTTTATTTGCTGTTTTTGTTTATGGTAGACTGCTTAGTCATCTTGAATGTAAATCTTGTGACCTTTGCAGAAACTTTGTCGATGAAGGGGTTGACATTAAATTGCATGGACCGCAAATCCGAAGCATATGAACTTGTCAGGATTGGATTAAAAGTCAGGATGTTGTTTTAACTCTTTTGATATTTTAGTTTTGTTTCCAAGATAATTGCTAAGGCTTTGTGATTTGTCTGGCTTACTTTTTTGTCTTTGTTTTCCCAGAATGACCTCAAAAGTCATGTTTGCTGGCATGTTTATGGTCTACTTTATCGGTCAGACAGAGAATACAGGGAGGCCATAAAATGCTACAGAAATGCGCTGAGGATAGATCCAGACAATATTGAAATATTACGTGACCTGTCACTCTTACAGGTATGCGTTAGATGCCACTTAAAGCTTGTAACCAAGTAAATATCTGTTGAATAATTCTTATAAATTTGCGCACAAGAAGACAGTAGTCTTGCCTAAGAAAAAGGTAAACATGACATTTGTGATTTATTAGTGTCTGACATTGTCAAATGACTTCACATTTTGCAATCTATCAATTGCAACATGGCTTCTTGTATGGTTTGAAAATGAAATGTTATGTATTAAGAGTGTCTTGGTATGCTAATGCTAATATTTACTGTTAGCCCGTGTGGTAACCCGTATTGGATGTTTATGCTTGTCTGGAAAATTGACAGGGTTCAAGGGCTTTTTCTACCAGCATGCATACCATTTTATGTTTATTTAGAGTCATTGAGTTGTGATGTCATTTGTCACAGTACTTTTTGGAGGATATCATAAAGTCTGACTTATGAAGAATTAAAAGATTATATATAAAGAGTGACTTTATGTTTGAGATAGCTTATAAGAGAAAGTCTCCAAATCTTGATACCTCATTGCTCTAACAGGCCTGTAACTAAAGTTGTGAATTAAACTTGGTATAACTTGGATGAGATTTGGACACATTGGCGTATGTGAGGAGAAAGGGAAATGCATAACTAGAGGTTATACATTTTTGACATCAATAATGGGTTGCAAATGGAAGTCAACATTGGAAATGGCTAAACAGCACACATCTGTTTGGCAACTATTGGGAGATGGTTCGCAGTATGTTGAATTTGGCTATCTGCCATTGCCTATTCCTACCTTGTGCTTAAAATCAAATCCATCTTTCTTATGGGTCTCTGGTCTCTACCACCAAAAAGATTTTGTGCTACATTTCATTAAGAACTAAGTTGAAGTGCTGGGGATTCACCTCTATGTTATATAGACTGCAGATCCTGGTCGTTTGAAATATGGCACACTTGTTTAGAAAGTGGGCGGTAATGATAGGCTCATTTGGACTTATGTAAATTGCATTTTTATTTTCTAGCTATTAGGAGTTTACGACACTGTAAGGTGGTCCATGGAACCACGTTATTCTATCTTCTGACTGCCCTACAACGTCATAATATGAAATGTTTTGTTAACTAGTTTCTAATTTATTTATTATAGGTACTGTTAATTATTTATGTAAAATATATAATATACATAGAAATGTAATAAAATATTTATGTATTTATTTTAATAGTAGATGATATTTTGCCTGGGGTCTATCAGACTTGCAGAAAAAGGAATTGATATAAGAAAATTCTGATAGCTAACGTTAGTGTTCTGGTAGTGTATGAGGCATCTGGTCAACACTTCTGTATAATAATCTATTTGAAGTATGAAATTGCAGTAAATCTTTCCCACCTGTTTCACCTATATAGGATGAGTCCACCTTACAGGTCAACAACAGCTTCAAAAGTTTTTCAGGACCAGGGTGTTGAAGTTATGGATATTCCTTTGACTCTCAAGTCATCCTGGGGTTTTTTTTTCCCTGTTCATGTACACTTTGCACTAGTTTCACTTGTTTTGTTGCTATGGTTATGATGCTTTTGTTACATTTCTTTCTTTTCTATTGTGATCCATACAAACTTTTATACTTAATTTATTTATAAACAAATTTCAATCAGCTACTGACGCATTTACCAATCATGTGTCAGGCTCAAATGCGGGATTTGACTGGTTTTGTTGAGACAAGACAACAACTTCTGACTTTAAAACCAAATCATCGCATGAATTGGATTGGCTTTGCTGTTGCCCAGCATTTAAATGCAAAGTACGATCTAACCTTTGATTTGTTAAATTCTGTAACGAGTACTACGCTAAATGAATGTTCTTGTTATCTATTAGTGCTTTAAAAGCAGTTGAAATTCTCGAAGCATATGAAGGGACACTAGAAGATGATTATCCTCCAGATAATGAACGCTGTGAGCATGGGGAGATGCTTTTATATAAGGTATTTTTCATTGATGTTTTTCATGTAAGCTCAACTCCTCTCCATTTGCAGTACAAAATGGAGAACGCCTGTATAATCTGGAACCATCTGGGACCCATTGGGGTTCTGCTTCCAGTACAGGGAAACAGTCTGGATCAAATACTTGTACTTCCCCATTTCTTATACAAATAGAGAGGAGCCTTGCCCTTTAATATAACGCTTTTGTTCAGATACCCCTTGCACTTATTGGACACTTTTGCCGAGTTCCTAATAGGTTACTGTTCTAGTCTAGAAAACATACACTTGCATGTATTCATTTATGACTTTTATTTAGGCTTCATACTGTCAAACATGTTGGAACTAACGAGTTGCTTGGTTTGAAATAAATTGTTTCTTCGGAGGTCTTTAAGTAATTCGCAAAAGTAGTTTTTTTTTGTCTCAATTGTATAGTTTATGTTAGATATATGTGATGAATATAGGGTTAATCGTTTTATTGGTCCTTGAACTTAGACCCGATTTGCATTTGAGTCCCTCAATTTCCAAAATCGTTCCCGTGGTCCTTTAACTTCACTTTCGTTAGGAAAAATGGTCCTGCCGTCAATTTTGTTAACTTTTTCTGTTAAATGCAGGGGCAAAATGGTATTTTTATATTAAAACAAAAAAAATGAATAAAAAAATCATCTTTAAAATAACACTAAAAGAAAATCAAATAAAAAACCAACAAAAAAAAGAAAAAGAAAAAAGAAAAATCAAGTTTTTGGGGAGAGAGAGTTTAATTTTAATTTTTTAGTTTTTAAATTTTTATTCATATTTTAATCAATTTAATAAAATACCATTTTGCCCCTGCATTTAACAGAAAATTTAACAAAATTAACGGCAGGACCATTTGTCCTTAATGAAACTGAAGTTGAAGGACCACGGGAACGATTTTGGAAATTGAGGGATTCAAATGCAAATTAGGTCTAAGTTCAGGAATTAATAAAATGATTAACCCATGAATATATTTAGAAGTTTGGATATGCCATGGGAAGAATCAACAGAACTTAAAAGGCTGAAATTGGAAGATAAAGTTGGGGAAGCTGGATTTGCTAGATCAAGTTTTCATCAGTACTGTGGTAGTATACCAAAAGTAAAAATACTTTTATCTGAAGTACTTTCTGTTCACCGGTGACAGTGCCATTAAAATGATTTGTTTAATAATAGCCATAACATTTTAATTATCATTTTTAAAAGTAAATCTTTATGATATGGCTTTGTACAGTGATTTACAAAACTTTTTTTTGTTGTGGGAAATGGTGCCATTGCTCAAGATAGGAATAACCGAAAATTTGGCTTATCTCCTTTTACATAATCATCCCTAGTTCTTTATAATTCTTTCAGTCATGACTCCATTAACTTGTTATGGTACGAGACCTTTTTAATTGTTAGTTGATGCAAATTAATGTTATTTTTTAGTAGCTACCTCATAAGTTTTTGATGGTTGTTGCATATTAATGTCTGTAGATTTCATTGTTAGAGGAATGTAACTTAATTGAGAGAGCTCTTGAGGAATTGCACAAGAAAGAGACAAAAATTGTAAGTGTGTATTTCAATTTTCTGGTCAATATGGCTGTTGAACTTTATGCTTTGACTATTAGGATCCTATGGTACTTACCATTCTTTGTTGATGCTTTTTGTAGGTTGATAAGTTAGATTATAAAGAACAAGAAGTTTCTCTTTTGGTGAAGCTTGATCACCTGGAAGAAGGTGCTGAATTGTATAGGATATTGCTTTCCATGAATCCTGACAATTATAGGTAATTTTCTTTTTTCACTTTCTGTGTTTACAAAACGTTTACAGAGATGGTTTCTAAATTATTTTTAAAAAAATTGGAAGATCTGCAAGAATTTTTTTGAGGGAATGGAGATGTGCTTAATTTGAGTTGAGATTATAGAGAACGGTGGTTGGATTTTCTTCATTGTTTTTGGACAATAATATTGTTGATCATATGCTATCCTAGGACTAAAGCTTTATTGATTAAGAGAATCAATGGGTTGTGACCTTGGTCATCTCATGATTGTGTTCATCTTTTCTGCTTTTAACTTGTTTAATTTTGTACACTAAGTTTAGTATTACCATGTATTATGTAATCTCTCTCTCTCTCTCTGTCCCACATGCGTGCGCGCGCGCACACACTCTCTCTCTCTCTCATTTGTGCGTGCATGCACGCATTCCCTTATTGTTTAAGGTGAGTTTATTGTAGTTGCCTTTTCAATGCTCAGATATTATCAAGGCCTGCAAAAATGTCTTGGGCTGTATGCCGAGAATGCCCAGTATTCACCTGATGAAGTTGAACAGTTAGATGCCTTATACAAATCACTTGGGCAGAAATACAGTTGGTCGTCTGCTGTTAAGGTAACATTTTCCATCTATTTATGTTTATAGTTTTATTGAGGGTGTCCCAGATTCATGTGGTATATAACTTATGTCCAGCATTTATCCTTTGCATATTATTCTTCATTCTCTCTGTCACCTCTAAAGTATGTTAGTGATTATCATTTATTAAAGTTGCTCATTCTTTTGGGCAATAATAGCACTCTAGATTATCAGGTGATTCTGAACTCTGACAGAAACCTTGTTCTGTGATGCTTTTTGCAATGTAGAAAGTAGTGTTTTTGCATCTTCATTTTGTTGTATTGCTGGAAATTGGGATATCTAGAAAAGAACCAAGGGAACTTTTTTGCTGTTGTTAAGAATTATTTTAGAGTTTCTTTTTGGTGATGCAATGGTATCATGTGTTCTAAGTACCTTTTTACGTTGGAAAATGTGGAAGGTCATAATAGCGTTTATTTATTGTTTCGTTCTCATGGCAAAGAGAGATGAACAATCAGTTTGATGTTTGATGCGACCTCCATTGGTACCTTCTTGGTTGGGAAGGATATTATAGTTTACTACATAAGAGGATAAGGGGACTTTATCATCTTTGCTGCTGCTGCTGTTTTTGTTGTTAGTCAAAGATGCATGCTGAAGATTTCATAGTATATTTTATAACTTTTCTTTGGTTTCCCTTCCCTTCCATCAGAGAATACCACTTGATTTTTTACAAGGTGACAAGTTTCGAGAAGCAGCAGATAATTATATCAGGCCCCTCCTTACCAAGGTATTTAGGGTTCATTTGCATACAATTCTTATCAGTCTGCCTAATTTTTGGTGTTCAACTTAAATTGACTGATCTTGTTGATGCTTCTAGGGAGTTCCTTCATTATTCTCCGATCTTTCTCCTTTGTATGATCACCCTGGAAAGGTAATTCTTATCATCCTTATTAATGATTTGGTATTATTGTTTGGATTTGTTTGTGGAGGTTATGAAACTGAATGGTATTTTTTGTGGAATCATTAACTCATTGGGTTTTGAAAATTTTACTTTGGAAACTCTTGTCCAGGCAGACATTCTGGAACAGCTTATTCTTGAGTTGGAACATTCAATTAGGACGACTGGCCGATACCCTGGGAGGTAATATACGATTGTAAAAAATTATGTGTGATATAAAACCAGTACGTGTTGATGCTTCCCTATGTGCCAATGATGCCTTGTGCAGAATAAAGAATGAAAACCAGTCAAAAAATTCTCATGCAAGTTTAGCTAAATGGAATTACATATGTTTCTTTTCGGTGTTCTCTTTTTAATACTGGTCCCACATGCACTCCACCCATATTAGATGGCCACTTTTTTCTTTACTTGTTCCATTATGATTTGAGAAGAATAAGCTTGAAGAGTTATGCTTTGGTTAGAATGCATATCAGAAATTATATTTTGAAAGCTCAGGGTAACCGCATACCAGTTCTAAAGAATGATAAATTTAGAGACCAAAGGGATGTTGGCTTTCTAAATGTATAGATTTGGAAACTGATTTAGTTTTCGCTTCACTTGTTGGAAAGATAGGAGTTATGCAATGAACATTATGTATTTTTGGGCCATCCTTTCTTGAGGTGTTTTTCTGTCTCTACTGGCAAGGCTTTTACATGTGCTAAGAGGATACTATTTGAACTCTGTGCCTGACCAGTCAGTTGCGCATATTACATGGGTAGTAGACCATAGTTATCACAATACAATGAATACCATATTACCCTAACAAACTGTGATACGGGATCACTCGATCATAAATGAGATACCTTTTCGTTCCAATTCTCTACTTTTAGTGATCCAGGGTTTTTTTTTTTGTTTTTTTTGTTTTTGTTTTTGTTTTTTTGTTTTAGTTTTCCCATCTCTTATTTATCCTTTCCTAAAAGAAAAATTATAACCAACACTATCTAAAATATTTCATGAATTTAGTTGTATTTGTGCCTTTGAATTCTTTTTGTATTTATTTATATTTATGTGCTGTTGTTTTTAATCTTGAATGCAGGGCTGAGAAGGAGCCCCCTTCAACACTTTTGTGGGCCTTGTTTTTGTTGGCTCAGGTTGACTGTTATTCTTCGACTTTATGGTTTTTATTTTTATTTTTCTTTGGTGCTTCTACACCTTCCATCCTTATTTATTTGAATTCACATGTACTAATGGATTCTGTGCTGATGCAGCATTATGATAGACGAGGCCAATATGACATCGCTTTATCTAAAATTGACGAGGCCATGGAGCACACTCCAACTGTGATTGATTTATACTCGGCCAAGGTTGGTTTGATACATATTACTAAGTTTATCAGCTTGTGCTGTTTATGCACTCTTCTGATTTCACTTTCAATGGCTTTAAATAATTAGTTTCCTGAAGTGTTGCTATTCTATATTTTCTCTTGAGAAATATAACAATGTGTTCAAACCATAGAGATGTCTAGATTGATATTGTTTATTAAAGTAATGCATATAAGCAATGGGAATTAGTACATAAGCATATATATATTTTTCTTTTTGAATTTTCAATTAAATTATTAAAGTGGTGCGCAAATGAGATTCATTGTAACATGTAAGAACCTGGTACTGAGATAATGGAAGCCTTGATAACTTCTGACAGCGTCATTATCGAAAGGTCAAACAATAAGTGCTGTATTCTGGTATTTTCCTATATGGTTTGTTGGAATGCATTAAATAAAAATCTTTCCCCCACCATATTGGAAGTCCACAAGCAAGGCCTTATGCAGACTGTCTAAATTTTCTTCCTTAGGTTGTAATTTTTTAATTTATATTTTGCATTAATGTCAGTTTTAATTATCCAAATTAGCATCCTTGGGTAATTATGTTTTTCTCTCTATGTTAATTATACAAAAAAAACAGTGGATTATTTAAACTGAATGATGTTATACATGGATTGTTGGAAAGCTTTCATTTTGTACCAAAAAAATAGTTCTCACATGTGTTATGTTCGCAGAGCCGGGTTTTGAAGCATGCTGGTGATTTGCCTGCTGCTGCTGCATTGGCAGATGAAGCTAGATGTATGGATCTTGCAGATCGCTATATAAACAGTGACTGTGTTAAGCGTATGTTGCAGGCTGATCAGGTTTTAATCTCCTTTTCTTACTTTGTTATTTTTTAATAGAAAAAAAACTTCATAGAAAGAGGGAACACATTGCAAAAGGAGGTGGACAAGGGGTCCATCCGAACCAAACCACCTAAAACAAAACAAGTAATGCCATACTTAGACCAAAACAAAGAAAACTATATAGGCGGGCACACTTTCTATGCATTTTTAATGTGAAATTAGTTTTTGATTTGTGTTGCTTTCTTCTCTATTTCTTCCCTGTACTGATTGTGTTTCTACATGCTTTTTTCCTCCTTTGTTAGGTTCCTTTGGCAGAAAAAACTGCTGTATTGTTCACAAAAGATGGTGATCAGCACAACAACCTTCATGATATGCAGTGCATGTGGTGTGCATCGAGTTTGTTTACTGCTTTCATGAAATATCATTTTTGGTGAGGAATGCTTAATGTTTTATATTGTCCTTTTGAAGGTATGAACTTGCTTCTGGTGAGAGTTATTATCGCCAAGGTGATCTTGGACGAGCTCTGAAAAAATTTTTAGCCGTGGAGAAGCACTATGCTGATATTACAGAAGATCAGTTTGACTTCCATTCTTATTGCTTAAGGAAAATGACTCTACGTGCCTATGTAGAAATGCTTAGATTTCAAGATCGGTTGCATTCACATGCATATTTTCACAAAGCAGCAGTTGGTGCAATCAGGTGAAGTATTTTCATTAGAACTGTGAAGTAAGTTGTAATGAGTATAGATACTTTTGGAGTTTGTGAGTTTATTATTATTATTGTTATACTTTTTAACATTAGTTTGTGACTTGTATTCCTTGATTTCTTGTTTCATTGAACGCGTTCTCAAATTAGGTAAACTCTTGAGGATTTTGTATATATATTGTTGGCTGTAAAAGTGGTTGTGTTGTTGCATTACTGATTATCGCATAAGTTGCTTCAAAAGTGGAAAGAAGGCCTGACTGAACATTGTTCTTTTGATTCCGTTATCACAAATAGTCTTATTATCTTTTATTTTTAATGACATCAGAGGGGGCTTCTATTCCATCAAGGGGCCCCTAGAAAAATTTTAGGTGAAAGAGGATAATTAATCTGTCCAGTTTTCACAACTGCATCCAAATAATATTGTGTTATGTTTGTCACTTTGCAATAAAGCTATATGTGGTTCTTTAAATATTGACCCACACTCATACTTATGGTTGTATTTGACTTGCAGATGCTATTTGAAGCTGTATGATTCTCCTTTGAAATCTACCTCTGAAGAAGATGATGAGATGTCTAAGTTGCTCCCTTCTCAAAAAAAGAAAATGAGGCAAAAGCAGAGAAAGGCAGAAGCACGAGCTAAGAAAGTATTGTATTTTGTTTGTGTTCCTTGGGGTTGTTAGCATTTTTTCCCCATTCTAATGTTTAGCTTTCTTTTAGGAGGCAGAGGGAAAAAATGAAGAATCTAGTGTGAGTGGTGTATCTAAGTCTGGGAAACGACATGTAAAGCCTGTTGATCCAGATCCACATGGGGAGAAGTTGTTGCAGGTTATTTTTTCTATTCCCGATTGCTTCTTACCCCTTTGCTTCACGTTTCTAACTGCTGTACGGGCAGAGAGTAAATGGCATTATCCTGTCTCTCTTACGTTGTTACATATTTACTCAGGTTGAGGATCCGATGTTAGAAGCTACAAAGTACTTGAAGCTGCTTCAGAAGAACTCGCCCGAGTCCTTGCTGACACACTTGCTTTCTTTTGAAGTAAATATGAGAAAGCAGAAGATTTTGCTTGCCTTTCAGGTAAAAATTTGTTCAAATGTTGAGTGAGATGTTTCTCATTAAGTTTGATTTCCTTGAAGCACTCCCATTTTGTTTATTGGTTCAAAGAGTTGAAGCAAAGATTTGTCACAAATATTGATACCGAAGACATCTGTCAGAAACAACAACAAAAGGAATTTAGAATTTGTACATGTTACTTTTTCGTCTCTAACAAAGAGCAGTCTGTCAGAAATGGAATTTCATGTTTGTTAGTTAAATCACTTCGCAAGATTTTACAGACGTTAGTTAAATCACTTCGCAAGATTTTACAGACGTTTGTTATAGTTAAACTTTCTTTTGATTTATCACGGTTTTTTTTTTAATTAAATTTTTTTCTCAACTATAGGCTTTGAAGCAGCTTCTGAGGTTGAATGCTGAACACCCAGATTCGCATCGCTCCTTGGTATTTTTATTTGTTTAGTGTCTGCTTGCTTGTTTGTGTGTGGGTGTGTATGTTGTGATCTTTCTGTTGGCCCTATTGTAAGATTTCATGTATTGCAGGTTAAATTCTTCCATAAAGTTGGCTCCATGCCTGCTCCTGTGACTGATAATGAGAAACTCATTTGGAGTGTGTTGGAAGCAGAGCGCCCATTGATCAGGTTCTCTTTTAATGTGCACTTTGCGCTCTCTCTCTCATGCTCCTGTATGTGTTTGACAATTTTAATTTCACTTACCAAACATCTTTTTTTTTTATCTAGTCAATTACAAGGGAAGTCTTTAATTGAGGCAAACAAGAATTTCTTGGAGAAACATCAAGGTGACTTTTAGGATTATCACTGTAAAGAAAAAATCATAAGCATTCGTTTTCCTTATGTCTTCTGTTGTTTTTGTGTTTTGTTTTTTCTGCAGATTCCTTGATGCATAGAGCTGCAGTTGCAGAAATGCTATATACTATGGAACCAGAAAAGAAATCTGAGGCTATTAAATTAATTGAAGAGTCAACCAACAATATGGTGCCCAAGTAATGCCCTGTTCCATTTCCTACTTCTAATTTGCCTTCGAAAATTGTAAATTGGTTTACATGTCTGTAAGAGTGATTGTTCTTAAATGTCTGCATGCATCAAATCAGAAGTGGAGCACTTGGACCTGTCAAAGAGTGGAAACTCAAAGATTGCATTACTGTCAACAAACTCCTTGAAACAATAATTGTTGACCCTGAGGCTGCTCTGAGTAAGTAAAATAGCTAGAGTCTATTTCTGTTCTTTTTATATTCAACAGAATGTTAAAAGCAGTTGTTCATTGGTGTTTGTTGGCATATTTTAGCCTATTTATGTTTGTATATTAAAAGCTGGGTTACTTCTCACAAAATTGGAGATAACAGTATAGGTGGTGTCTTGGATTGCTCCAGTTCATGTCGCTCTAGTTTCCATTTGCTGTTGGCAAAATATGCTACCTGTGCTTGTTTTCTTAGTGATTTTCTTCCTTCTGGGTAGTAATCCATGTTGCAAAGACGACACATTTTTTGTTTGGGGAAAAAAGGCCTTTAGGGAACTGTGAAGACTGCTGGGATTTTGTATAGCTTTTTACATGTCTTCATCCAATTTAAGAATGTGCAAATCAGTAATATGTTCATCTGGTTCAAGATATGGGCTCCTATAATTCTTTAATTCTTTTGTAGGATGGAAAGAGCGATGTGCTGAGTACTTCCCTTACTCTACGTACTTTGAAGGGAATCGTAGCTCTGCAGTACCCAACTCAGCATACAACCAAAATGGAAGTGCGAACCACTCAGAAGGTGGGCAAAGTGCAGATTCAATCGCAGTAAATGGGAAATTAGAGGCATTTAAAGACCTCGCCGTGCAACCATAAAGTTGAAGAGAAACATTAGCCAAGGAAACTTGCAAGTTCACCATGTTTGATTGGTGAATCCCAAAACCAAGCTGCAGGTCAGAAACATATGCCCAGAGAATAGGTTGCAGCTCGCTGAAGAGAACTATGCTGGGGTTTTGTGCACAAAGTTATGGTTTCCTTTTGAGATCAGGTTTACTTTTCCCACCAGTTCTGCCTTTCCCAATTGTGAATCTGAAAAATGTGTATAATCTACTTTTCCATTGTGACTCTAGGGTTTATTTTCGTTTTTTTTGAATTTGCTCACATTTTTTGTGAGGATCTTAGATGAGGTTACTTATTGGGGATGTGCGCCTAAATTTGATCTTACTAATAGGTTGAGGGAGGAGCTACAGAATATCATTTTTTTTTGGCACTGGTTTTAGATCCGGTCAGAATAGATACCGGAGCATGTTGTACTTTCCCATTTCATTGACTTCATTATTATGTATAAACCCTAAATTATTTGAAAATTTTTGCCATGGATTCCATACAATTTGCAATTGATAATTTGATATTGCTTCTGATCAGCGTTGGTGGTTTGTGACATACAGGCCATGAGACTGAACAAATTTTATTTTCATTTTTCAATTAAGCTCCTTGGGATCATTGCCTTCTGAATTTCTTTACGTTTTTTGAGCTCTTGTTTTCATTTCAAATTTGCATGAGTAAATTCTCTTAACCACTTGAGTTACAAGCCTATTGTTTATGCATTGATTTTTAACAATTTGTCAACGCACTCCACATGAAAGCATTGATTTTTAACAATTTGTCAACGCACTCCACATGAAAGCGTGTAAATATGGTAGCTCTCTTAGCTCAACCTCATCTTCATACTTGGTCAATCAAATACAAGAAGTCTGCACCGTATTGAAGGAGAAAAGCACATCAAATATTGAATGACGACAATTGTGGATACTTAAATTATTGTAATTCTTCTGACCGAAAAATTTACTCGACTCTTGATTTCCTCTTTGTTTCACCTAGTTTATGCATATAGAAAATCTTTCAAGTCGCATGTTTAAACATCGACCTTACCATGTTTGCAAGCATGTCTTTGGAAATGCTATTTGTTTGGTGTCTTTAGGTTAGCAGTTCTGGTTACAAAAATAAAAAATAAAAAATAAACCAAAAAACCAAAAAACTCACTCTTAGCACGTAAAAACCTAAATTGTTCCATATTTTGAACAGTCTGGGAACTGGTCTACATATGATTCCTTCAAGAATCAATTGACCATCATTTTATATCTTGTGGTCACAAAAGTGGAGGATATTCCAAATTTCTGAACCTCAGTATACATCAGTAATAACTTTTAAATAAGAAGGCCAAAAACTAATGTATCAGGCATTTGAACATCCTGGCATGTTCAAATGTTGGCAGCTCAATATCAGAACCTGAACGGAATGGAATTTGGATAAAATTGCGTCTTAGGTGACAAGGTTTACTTGCAGGGAGTGTAGTTTGGACACGAGACATGTTTATCAATTTTTCCTTCCATTGCAAGGGTTCCATGAATGTGCCCACCAAACAAAAAGAGTACAGGACAAGGTACAAAACTCACCTGTATATTTGAGTAGTATATATGAAATTTACAGATATACTGAACCGCGTGTCCTCATGACAGAACCTGACACAACAGTTGTCAAAGGCTCTTCTGTGAAACAATATGGAATTTCTTGCACTTCGACGAACCACCCCAATTGGGGTTTGACCATTTGAGAATTCAGAATAAAGCCTGTGCTTTCATATACAATGTCATCAGCTGAGCCCATCTCCCTCACTCTACTGCTGGTCCGAGTCTCTGGCCAATGGCGAGGCACTGCTGCTCTCTCCAACCTCACTTTTACAGAGGGGACATGAGGCATTGATTTTCAACCATTTGTCAACGCACTCCACATGAAAGACATGTAAACATGGTAGCTCTCTTAGCTCATCCTCATCTGCATACTTTGCCAAGCAAATACAACAAACCTGCACCATATTGAAGGAGAAAAGCACATCAATCAAATGAAAATTTTGGAAATGGTCTCATTGTTACTTCTACTTTGCAACAATTTAGTAATATATGAAAAGGCACCAGGTAGTTGATTCAGAAAGGAAAGTTACAGATAACCAATATTTTAATAATGAGGAAGGAAAGTTATATAAACAGGCACCAGGTAGTTTAGATAATTTATTACTCTACATAAACCCTTGTTTCCCATAATAAACGTACTGTTATAGATAACCAATTAATCCACAATATAACTTATAGTTTTAGCTAAACCAAAAAATTGTCACAGCCAATTAACCAGTATCAACATCGATTGTGTTTTATATTTTCATTAATATTATATTCAGATTATAGCAATTCAAATTCTATTTGTTCCAATACTAGATGCATCCAGCTAGCCTAATAAGTAATGAGGCAAGTTAATCACATATTGAGGGATGTCATGGCAGCGTCTTCCTTAAAGCACTGGAAAAATGAAGTGATATCTGGATACAGATACAGAAACTGTTATGAGAAAGGATGTTCTCAACATGAATACTTCATATTCAACATAAAAGCAACTTCTACCAGCAAGCTATGCAGGAGCATGAATTTTAATTTTCTGTTAGGAAGAGTTTCCTGAACTTGATGGTGAAAGTTGGTGTGAGAATCCAAATTTGGTTAAGTGTTGCTTAATTTGAAGACCATGAACTCAGCAGGCACAGAACCTACTCACCGCATCTTCTCCTGATATTGCGCGCTCCTTTTCTGTCCCTGCACCCAAGAGCCCACCTTCACTATCCAGGTTGCACTCGTGATCATTATTGGTCTCATTTTCCTTTAACTTGAATTTGTAGGTTGGGAGAGCATTAATTGATTCCACAGTGGCTCCTCTAGTCTGAGAAAAATCCCCTCGAAAGCCCAGGACAGAGATGATGCAGGGCAGGCAGCAACAAATTGTTGCACATAGTATGAATGGCATGGCATATCCAATACAACTAAAGGTTAGGAACACAATGCATAACCTATGAGAAACCCAGAAAACGTTAGATGACTCAATAACCAGTATATATTAAACATTATGTCAATAAGAGCTACCTGTACAATTTAGGAGCATCAGAGGGAGAAGAGTGACCTCCAAAAATCCACACATTGCCTACCACAAACCAGACTGCAAAAAAGCAATCTAAGGCCATCTTGAAATGATCCACTAACCCATTAAGTCTGCAAAATAGAACCAGCTTCTTCACTTCACTACATCATCTATAAATCATGTGTAAAATGTAGGGAAACACAAAAAGAAAAGAAAAGATGCTTAAAACTTGAAGATAGCATTTAAATTGTTTGTTGTAGCAAATAGGACTACAAATCTTAGTGTAGTTATGAAAAGGTGTATGTGACACAAATTAATGAATTAAACCAAATCCATTCCCCTAAATGCAACCACACCAGGAAACTTTACAGCTGATGATATCAAGTAAAATGCAATACAGCACCCATCAATTAAAATATAAAATGGAAAAATGAGGGAAAAATTGAAAAACCTTGCACTTAAGGGTCCTGCAATATGAGGGTTATTTGTGACTGTGTCTGAGGTGCGATTGTTTTCTTCATCAGATGCTTGAGAAATTGAAATAGCTGTATAAGACATTGGTTCAGGAGGATTGCTTTCAGAAGACCCTTGATGCGATTGAATGGATTCTTGCTCAGCACCTCTGTTGCGGTTACGGAACCTCCAGTAAAGAATAGGAAGTGTTGCAACACAACCTGATGCATAACCCACAACCCATGCAAACAAAGGGGCTTGTGGATGTTCATTTGTTGAAAATGACAAAACAACAATAGATGCTATAATCTGACTCACAGTGACAACAAGCTCAACAGAAATCCATAACCCTGAATTCAAAGGGCTTCTTCGGTGACGACTGTACCCATCACCTCTCCTCATAAATGACGAATTCCTAGAATTTAATCTGTTTGAGGAGGATGAAGCAGCTTGATAAGTGGGGGCATGTGTACTAGCTGATGGTCTGTCTTCATGCTGAGGCAAGTCCACTCTAGGAGGTCGGTCATCACTAGATGAACTTGCTGAAGTATCACGATTCCTTGTTACATCAATTATGTGCACATGATCGTTAGGGCTTTCCATCTGCTCCAGTAGCAAAGGAAATTGGTCACTTTGAGCGTCACTATTTGGTTCTGGACAGGGAACATCCATCTAAATCCGCCAACCAAATTGGAAGGTGAGGATGCATAGATTATACTTAACTTGCACTTTATCTACAAATCCTCCTCCTTCTTTACTTTCAACACTATCTGAAGCTAAAAGATTCAAATAATTTATTTCTATTCATATGTAAGCTGCAACAGAATCAGAACTATAATCAGGTGTTTTTAATCATTTCTATAAAACACAAATTGAACAATGCTACATTTAAAGAATTTTTAAAAGAGTAAAAAGTAAAATGCAGGAGAGCAGGATTGCAATATCACATAATTGGTAAATGAGCAATGCCAGTCCACCAAAAAGATGATCAGGATCACATAACCAAACAGATTAGTTGTTGTTCATACATTACTAATTTACTCCTCAATTTTTTCGGGAGATCACCACTATACAGAAACAAGAATGGGAGAGTGATACATAACAAACAAAACCATGTTTCAACAAAAAGATAAAACCAGACAAGTGGAAGGTGAATAAATCTATCCAACTGATATCATGAAAAACTAAAGACTTGCTATCAAACATTCCTATGTGGATGATTATGGGCAAGTATAAGTTGATCGGATATGCATTACATTTTCAACTAATTCTTAGTTCTCAAACCAGTACTACAACACAAGTCAATACACAACAGGCTCAAAACTCAGAGACCCACATAGTGGAAAAGCAAAATAACCAATTTCAGAAAATCAAAGACATATGTCAAGCATAGAACCAAAACCCATGTCTCAAAAACTTCACATACACTCAATTCACACACTAAATTACACTAAAGATAAGAAATTTCCCAAGTTGACCATCCCAAAACGATCAAATCAAGCAATGATATCGACTCCACGAAAAGCTTAAAACCCACTAATAATCCTTCAAATTAAGCAAAATATAACAATATTTCACAGAAAACAAAACCCACAACCCAAAAACGATGATGCAAAAGAAATGAAAGAAGAAGAAAATCGTAGCAGATTCAACTAGATTATACCTGATAATATAAGATGCAATGAGTATCACAGTCAGACGACCAGCTTTAGAGCTTACTTTCTTCCCATGTGTTCTATTTTCCTCTCAGATTTTCAGTTTTCTCGAGATAAAAAAAATATATAACGTCAGCTTTTTTGCTCCATTGCTCACGCAAACTCATCATAGATAGAGAGAGAGAGAGAGAGAGAGAGTAAACGTTGAGATCAAAGCTGAGCTGTGGGCAGTGAGCGATATGAATTTTTGCACCGTTGGATTGTGGACAGTGATATCATCATGTTGTTGTCTTTGATGGACGGTTGAAATTCACTTGGTTTGGTTGGACACGCCGTACCAAATCCCACCAAAATCGACTACAACTCGGGCTTGTCACGACTCACGAGTCAAAAATCGAAGCTCCAGTCTGCTACCAAACTCAAGTCAACTCGCTTACACAACAATCCAATTTATTATAATATTTAGATGCAAAAAATATAATTGGCTTTTTTTGGTCGCACAAAAATTATAATTAATTATAATTAAAATCGGTACACATATTTTACTCACAAAATCTGTAGGAGAATTTCAATGTCTTTTCTTTATATTATTTTTTATATAATTACTCTTATTTATTAAAGTTGTTTTAATATTTGAACAAGTTGTTAATATATATTTGTTTTTACCATTTATGTTATGAGTTGACAATAAAGATTTTTTTAAATATAAATGATGTAGACCATTTTTTTAAGGGAGATTTACTATTATACCCAATATAAGGGCCCAAATTATAAACATACCTCATATGAAATGGACTTTAGAAACACACCCAAAGCCCATTTAGAACATAACAAAAAGGCTTTTAACGTCTTATAAATTACAAAACTGCCATCAATTTCTTAAAACAAGCCCAACCTGAAAATCTCATAAAAATACCCAAAACACTCAATAGGGCATCAAAGTAATTTAATAATCAATATTAAATTCAATAAAGCCAGCTGTCATTTTTTGAGTTTTTTTTTGGTTCGTTTATAGAAATTCAATGGTGTATGGTTTATCTATAATATTAATGCTAAAAATGGGTATATCACTAAATATCTCTTTTTTAAAAATATATGAAGCAGAACACGCTCTCGGTAAAAGAACAAGTTTAAAAATTAAACAACAAAAAAATCAATAATAATAATAATAAAGTATTTATTTGACCAACTAATAATTTTAGTTTAGTAATACTTCTTTTTTCCTTCTATTGTTGAAAGATGTCTTAAGTTTGAATCTCTAATTCTTTAATGATTAAAAAAAAAATGTGTTTATTTTTATAAAAAGTAATCTTGTATATATTCCTTCAAGATGAAGAAGAGAAAATTGTATATAGGGTTGGGTCACCAACATGAATAAGAAGGTATATAGGGTTGGGTCACCAACATGAAGATCACTTTGGCTCAACCTTGAAGAAAGATTTGCTGCTATGAGCTATATAGCTATCTATTGTTCTCATGTTTGATAAAAATATGTTTAGGTGTGGTCTAAAATTCAAGCCGAGGTCGGGGTCGAGCAACTCCACTCCAAGGTCAAGGTGGAACCCAACTCTAATCTAAGGTCAAGGTGGAAGACCCAACCCCAAAAGGCTTAGATAGACAAGGAGGTTGTTATTTATAACGTCAATAAATAAATGAATAAAACAAAAAGAACCACAAGTCTTGTGGTATTAAGTTATGGGGCAAAAAGAAGTTATTTAGTGAGGTGACCTCTAGGGCTACATAGCATGACAAAGGAGACTCCCTTGGCTTGATAGGCATCAAACGAGTCAAGGTCTTCCATCAGCTGAGTCAAGGTACCCCTGACGTCAAACACAAGAACTTACTTTTTGTCTTTCACATTTCTATCCTTAGACTAGGTTTTTATCTTTCAAGCAAGTAGACTATATCAGTTCTTTGCTTTCGTTAGTGTAAGTTTAATTTCTTTCATTTTTCATTACGATGTTTTAAGATTCAAGTTTGTTGATTTACTTTTAATTGTTTTTGACTTTGCTTTAAGTTTAATTTAATTTCATATTGCTTTATTTTATCGTGTTATCGTTCATATCATTCTTGTTTCATTCTTACTCAAATTTATGTTTATTGTTGCTTCGATCTTATTTTTACATTTATTTTCTTGTTATTTAGTTTAATTGTCTTTTAATTTAATTTGCATCATTATCATTAAATCCCAAAAAAATACTAAAATACCCATACGAAACCTAACCATCCTTGACCCTAAGGAAGTGAAAGAACCTAGGCCAAGAGTAGGTTCCTTGCTTGGGCGATCAATCAGCTGGTTAGAAGTCAGAAGCGCGAACACAACAATCCAACTTTTTCCATTCAAGCCAATCAGTGGCTTAGTGATGGCACACCTACACAATCCAAGAGAAGAATGACTAAAAGTTCCTTCCGTTGGCTATCTTGACCAAAAAGAGGGAAATATAATTTGGCACGCTCGTTGGGACTACCAGGTTCTGTATGGTGGTAAACACTAGGAGGAATCCCAGAAGAGATCAAGAGTTTGAAGAGTCTAGACATCATTTGGAATCGGAGATAAGCATGGCTGGTTCACTTCCCATGAACAATCAGCCACAAATTGTTCTGAATGGTCAACAAGGCCAAAATGGCCTTAGCCGAGCCATGGCCATCGACCCCAACCACGTGGTGGTCAAAGATGTTACGAAAGTCATTGGAGGACCAGTCTTAAGGTCGAACTTGTCCACTTTATTGGAGATCCAACAACTCATCTGAGCAATGAAGACATCAAACCAACTCAACCATCAACGGATGCAAGACAAGGCTCAAACCATAGCTACCCAAACTTCTCAGATAAATGAGAGGTTTGATCGATTGCTGAGCTAACAAAATTACCAAAATGGGAATCAAATGGTTTCGAATGGAGTGCTAGTGGCGGGGCCTCAGGTAGAGGTCCAACCAAACATCTTTGGTGCAAATCCACCTAAACAGAATCCACCAGCTTGGGGTAACCCAGCCTCAGTGGTCAATTCTGCCAATGGGTAATAACCCATATATGGCGACCAACCAATTCCAAGGATTCTCGCCATATTCTCGCCATATAACCAATTCCGCTGACAAGCCCACTAGGAGGCAAGAGTCAACTTCGTTGGACCTCATATCAACCAATTCGTCGGAATCGATGGATGGAATAAACTTGGTGGGAATGCATACTTGAATAATCAACTACTAGGAAACCAAGCGATCGATCGAGGGGCGATCGAACAGATGATCTCAGATATGGTGCCTCATGCTAGGAGGATTGGTAGACCAATTTATTGAAGGCCATATCCAGAGCATTTTGATCAAGATGAGTTTCCACGAGGATTCAAAGTTTTGAATTTTGCATTGTTTTCAAGAGACGGACTTCAGTTAACCATGGAGCATATTGGCCTATTCACGGCTCAATGTGCGGAAATCGGACATCATGAGGCCTTTAAATTCAGGCTATTCCCGAGTACCCTCAAGGAAGTTTCTTTTTCATGGTATGTCAAATGTCTTCAGAACTCTGTTCCAAATTGGCAGACCATGGAGCAAATCTTCTACGAACAATTTATCGGCCGGATTCAAAGGTTTTGATGGTCGACTTGGCTAAGATATGCCAATGACCAAATGAGTCAGTCCAAGAATACTTGAGGAACTTTAGAGAAGCAAGGGCTAGATATACAGTTAACATGTCTGAACATGAGTTTGCAAAGTTGGCCCAAGGTGGGTTGTTGCTCGACCTCCAGAAGAAGTTCGAAGGTATTGAGTTCCACGACATTTACGACCTCCTACTTCAGGTGGATCGATATGAAGCTTTTCTGAATGAGGAACTACAAAAGAATGGGTCGACATCTTGGCTGGCTTTTTATAGAGATTTGCCAAAGCCTTTCATATCTAGAACCACGGCTATCCATGCAGTGAACGTTGAAGATATGGACTCGACGGAAAGAGACAAGGAAGTCTTCCTAGGGGAAGAAGAAGAATCGGTTGGGGTAAACATGGCTAAAATTGTGGTCAGCAGACCACACATAAGCAAGGCTTTGTCCAAACCCTCCAAGGATCAGAGGCCGACGACTATCCACATTGTTAAGTTTAGCGGAACCTCACAAAAGGGAGTCAAAACCAAGTCCTATACCTTTGACATTTCCAAAGCCGAACTAATCTTTGACTAACTTTTAAATGATAAAATGATAAAATTTCCTAATGGTCATGATATTCCATCGGCTAATGAACTTAGAAATAAGACATTTTGAAAATTGGTTTAGGGGTTTGTTCGAAATTGGTTTAGGGTTTAGGGGTTTCTCTGAAATTGGTTTAGGGGTTCCTCTGAAATTGTCTTATTCTGATGACTCCTTGTTTGAAACAGTGAATGGGTTTGTTCTTTGTGGATTGATGCTTGCACTGTTGTTGTTTTGTTGTCGCTATTGATGTCTTATTGCTGTTTTTTTGCTGGTATATTGCTAATTTAGTGATGTTGTAATGGCATTTTAGTGTTGTTGTATTGCTAGTTTATTATGGTTTTATTATGATTTTTGTAGCAGTTATTAATTGGTATTTGGTGGGTTACTATAGGTCTTTATGCCCATTGCATTTAACCTTCTTAAAAGTCTAATCGGTATCTATTTTCTTTCTTCAAGATAATATCTAAAGTCTAAGACAATTAACCTGTGTATATCATTTTTAACTTGTATGCTCCCAACCATATCATACTTTTTGTTTCAGAATAATGCTTGTTAATTTGACATATTTTTTTATAACTCAATTTACTAACTTTAGGGCTTGCATGTTGGATACACATAAGTTTTCTTTCTTTTTCATATTTTCTTGTGACATCTTTGGAATTTCAGTTTGGGGATGAATATTCAATGTCTAAACGAAGGGCAAAGAACCATATGTGGTGTAATATGAGTTCTTGAAAAGTTTGCTCTTTTCTGCTTGATCATTGTCTGCTTAAAAGAAAGCAGGAAATGAATGAAGATGGGAACCTGGTATTATATTTTGCTCTGACCCTTTCCGAACTAGAAAAAGCCTTCATCAACTGCGCTGATGAGAAGGATGTTGTGAAGCTTGGATTTCTATATTTTGTTGTTTTTGTGCTGTTAGGTAGTGAAAAACATGTCAACATTGACATGCGGTATTTGAAATTGTTGGAAGAGTATGCATGCGGGGTCACGAATTTCATGGGTCGCGGTTAATGCAATTGAAGAGTATGCAACTCCGAATGTGTCAACAGCAGGAAACTTTGGACACATTAATATGACTTTGGAGACCGTAAAATGTAGTGGAAACATGCTGTAAAATGGAACTATGAGGTGGCCTCTTTTTGTATTATGTAATTATGGGGTGGCCTCTTTTTGTATTATGTAATTATGGGGTGGCCTCTTGTTGTATTATGTAAGTTTCGAAATTGGATTTGATGGAATTATGATGCCTCTTTTTGTATTTGTGCATATACACTTTCCTTTATCCATGTCCAGTTCAAACGATTATAGCGGCAATAAGTCTACAATACGCATGCAAATAATGGGCAATATGATATCAATAAGAGCACAATACAGTCACAATAGGGTCCCATTGCAATCGGTACTGCATCAGACTCTACCATTTGATTGACTTATACATCCCTTAAAAGACATGTGGCCTACAATACACACGTTCAAAATGGACTCTATATATACAAGTCATGCCTTGCACCACCATCACATATCCACTAAATTACAAAAAATGACACCACAAAACATGATGCTCCTTCCACATTCATGCCTTGCCTCTCTTTTCTCAGCAATCTGATGCACACAATCCAACAGTTTAGTAAATGTGATGGTCTGTGGTACTATTAAGCCTTTTGAGTCACCCCCTTTGTATTTGCACATCTTCTTTGAGGTTACCCATTTTCCATTGTAGCAAACTAGAATAATAATTGCCTCCATTTTTGACCATGACAAAACAACATTTCATTAACACATTTGAAGCCATGACCAAATCACTGCAAACCACAATAACCATGCAATACAATGGCAATACAACAGCAATATAACAGCAACACAACAGCAATAAAACAACAATAACACAACACTGAACAAGGATTTATCACAATTAGACTATACAAATCTACTACATCAAATGAAAAATCCTAAGTTTCAAGATTCACACATCCAGAGCAATCTAAATGCATTTGGTAAAAACCCAGATGGATGAGCATGAAGATTCAAAAAACATTACCCAAAGCAATTTAATTTCACAGAACCCAAAGCAATCAAAATAAAACCAATTTCACAGAATCCCACATAGATTAAGAAAATGACCATCAAGACTACCTATTGGGGGTTGGCAATGGAATAGAGCTTTAAGGTTGCAAGCAGCTGCAACCTTACGTTATTCAAAAGACATACCTAGAAGATGGGGTCGAGGGGGGGTTTCCCGATTAAGAACAGAGAGATGGGGATAATTCAGAACAGAGAGCTGCGTGAGAGGGATACAACTGCACGAGAGAGAGAGAGAGAGAGAGAGAGAGAGAGAGAGAGAGAGAGAGAGAGATAGAGAGAGATAGAGAGATAGATAGAGCGAATAGAAAGCTGAGAGAGAACTAAATTTCAGAAGAAGTGTTATGTGTGCAATAAGTGGACAATAAATATATATATTTATAGGTGGTATTTGGAAAATTTGTGGGGAGAGGTGGTATTTCCACTTAAAACTAAAAAAAGGGTGGCATTTAGAGCTATTTCCCTTTCTTTTTTATCCATGAACCTACCCCTGGGGGGTTTTCTTCTCCTGCCATTCCCCCATGACCACCACATTTCTCTTCCTGTTGTAAAACAATCCACAACCAGAAGCTAAATTGTTCAAATTTGTTAGTAATTTGATCATTTATGGTACAATTTTAGCAAATACAAACTGCCCAACTCATAGAAGCAATAGCAAGCATTGGCTAAGAGGATCTGTGCCCCCAGCCATCTTGGTGGAGGTGGGGTTGATGCCCCATGCTACCCAGCCGTCAGATTGGGAGGAAGAAGAAGAAGAAACCCAACAGTCAAATTGGGAGGAAGAAGTTTAGAAGAGTGTGATCAATGTTATCACAGAGAGAGAGAGAGAGAGAGAGAGAGAGAGAGAGAGAGAGAGAGAGAGAGTTGATGGTCGAAATGACCAATTTGCCCTCATATTTAATGGAAATATTCACAAAATGTATTAGTAGGACCAATAGAGCTAATAATATAGAGTTGATGGACCATTTGAACGAATAATTTAATTGAGGGACCAAAATGTAAATTGGACATAAGTTTGAGGACCATTTGAGTAATTTACCCTATAAAAAGTTTGGTTGGCCGAAGGCATTAATGCTTGGCAAACGGATCCATAGTTCAATGTTAAGAACATTTGTTTGCAAATCATCTCCCTTTCTCCCTTCCAAACTTTGACACAACAAAGAAAAAGAAAAAAAGAAGGCATTAGTGCTTGCCTCATTCGCACCTATATGTTCATAGTGTTGGTGGGGCAATGTACACACCTAAAGCCCAGCAACGATTTAAATATTTAGAAATTTTGTTATATACCCAATCTTAGACATAGTTTTATAAAGAAACTCTACACCACTTAAAAACTATAAACACACCCAAAAAAAACCCAAAAATTGACAGCTGTCAATTTTTTTTAATTTAATAGTTTTTTTTTAGTTTATTTGTGTGTGTTAAATACCTATATTGTCCTTGTACTATGGATTTAAGAGAGGAAAATCAGATCTGCCCAGATCAGCCAAAAAACCAGATCTACCATAAAACCAAATATTTTCAAATCTGCCAAAAAAACCAAATCAAATTTATTTTCTCCTTTCTCGCTGGTGTTTTCTCTGGTGTTGGAGCAAGAGGAGCTTCCATTGAAGCTCAGTCTCAGGTCCAACTATATTCTTCATCTTTAATCTACAATTTTCAATATTTCACCTTCGATTTCTTGTTCTAAAATCGTGCTTCTATTGATTTTTTCTTTTTTCGGATTGTTCAAGACCTCGAACAAACCTCGATCAAATGCTCTTAGCTCTACTCCTCATCTTCGAGCTCTACTCCTCTTTCGCCACATCGTCATTGTTGTTATCGTCATCGTCGTCGTCGTTGTTGTCGTCATCGTCGTCGTCGTTTGGTTTGGACTTGAGATTTTTGATCTTTTGCTTCAATTATGTGTTTCTCTTCGGATTTTAGTTGATTTTCGAAATGTATTTTAAGCTTTGATGATCGATTCAACTTTTATTACTATTTCAGTTATGAATCTCATTTTTGTTTAACAATGTACTTCTGTGACAAGGTATTAACAATGTACTTCTATGACAGAGTATTAACAATATACTTCTATGACATAATAGTATTAACAATCTGGGCTCAGCTTGTTTTGAGTTGGTCTGGTTTGTTCTTTCTTCATCTTTTCTTTGGTGGACATGTATTAGAAATAGCAACATGATAAACATTAATCAACATGACAGCAAACTGGCAATGTTATTACCCTAGACTGGAACATTACAGGGGTAAACATGCATTAGAAATAGGATGTCATAGGAAATAGTAGTGTTATTACCCTAGACTAGAACATTACAGGGGTAGATATGCATTAGAAATAGAATATCATATGAAACTAGCAGTGTTATTACCCTAGACTGGAACATTACAACCATTAAGCAGCATGACAATAAACTAGCAGTGTTATTACCCTATATTGGAACATTACAGCCATTAATCAACATGACAGTAAACTAGCAATGTTATTACCTTAGACTGGAACATTACATGGGTAGACATGCATTAGAAATAGGATATCATAGGAAACTAGCAGTGTTATTACCCTACACTGGAACATTTCAGCCATTAATCAACATGACATAGCAGTGTTATTACCCTAAACTGGAACATTACAACAATTAATCAACATGACAATAAAGGTGTAGAACATTACAATCATTAATTAACATGACACGTTAATGAAACTACGGTTTTCAAGACCTTTTGTTTGTAATGAATTGTTTGGGTTTTTTTTATAAAATTGGGCTGAACTTGTTTTGGGTGCTATTTAAGTTTTTGGTGTTGGTCTTCTTTTTTAAATTGATCAATGACAGTCATGTAATTTGTAAGAACTTAAACACTAATTTCTTATGTAGTAAATGAGTTTTGGGTGTGTTTCTAAAGTGCATTCCATGTGGGGTTTTTTATAAATTCAGCCCCTATTTTGGGTATATTAGTGAAGCTCCCTTAAATATTCTCATCAGCCTTGTTTTATAGTTTTAAAAGATTTTGGGTCTCTTCATCCATTACCAATTGATCTTGAGTTGGATATTCTCATTCTAATAGATGTGTTGTAAGTTATAATCATAATAATCAAATATAAACAGAGACTTCTTAATATAAAGTTTAAAATAAAAAACTTGGCTTCTTTTAACTTACTCAGTTCTTAGATGAGGGCCTCCTTGGAGCAAGACCCAGGAATGTATGTTACAATTGATAGATATGTCTTTGTTTTGGGTCTTTGGCCACAAAACCTAAGAAACGTGCAGGCAAGAAGGTTGGCAGATTATATAACTCATGCAAATATGTCTCTAAGCGTTTGGTATTGCTATGTTTAAAAAATAATCATAAATTATTTTTTTTTTTTATAAAAACTATTTCCGTACTGCAAGAATAATCAACTGTGAAATAAAACAGTGAAGTGTTTAGTAAATTGTATTTGTAAAAGTGTTGTGAGTGATCAAAAAGGAATAAGTAGGGTCATTGCCACCATGCTGAACTAAAGGAATATAAAAACAAAAAACAAAAACAAAAACTATAAATTGAGCCTACTAGAGGAGTGTTGTTTGGGGTTTAGGGAAGGCCACAGAACAATTAATCAATCAATATACAAAATAACTGTTGAGAATTATGAACCAAAAATTGTTAGTTAATCCTACATTAGAGAAGGGACCATTTTAATATTAAAAATATAAAGTAAAATGCGTCTTTTAAGTGAAATGCACTACGAGGTGATTTGGTAGCGTATTCATAAAATGTGGGCTTAAGGCTATAAGTGGTTTGGCAGGCTACATGATGAGCGCCCAACAATAACAGCATGGATTGTAAGTAATCTCACCTCACTCAATCACCCCATGAACTTATATATAAGTTTGTTGCCACCTTTTTTTCCTAGAACTTCAAAACTAGGTATGAAAATGCTTTCATGATTGAGTGTGCATAAGTAATTTGTTTGCTCATAACCCATCATATATTTTCACATTTTTTGTTTTGGCAGATTAGATCAATATCATGTTGCTATCAACCATCCCTACAAATAAATCAATATCATGTTGTGGAAGAACAAATTATGGCTCTAGTCAAAGTAAGCCTAATTCTGCACATGCTATTGATTTTCAAGCAAAGGTCTTTCCCAAAGAAAATGTCATCACTTCCCCAAAACAAGATGATGATAAAACTGTCACACCCGCAGAGAAAATACCACAACATTTGAACTGGGAATCGAGGAAGTTCGACTGGGTTTATGACACTTTTGGTGGAAAATTGCGGCAGGGGGGGCTTGTTTTTCAACAGAACTTCTCAATTAGATCATATGATTTAGGCCCTGACGGCAAAGCAACCATAGGGTGCTTGATGGAACGCTTACTGGTAGGTTTTGGATTTCTTTATCTTTATTAAAAGATAGCATAAGTAGTGTGCTAAAACTAATGCTTTATATGTGACTAGTTCTTCATGGCTTTTGTATGTATAGGAAACATCAGTTCAGCATTGTAGGAGTCTTGGGCTCTATGCTGGTGGTTTGGGTTCAACACCAGAGATGACCAAAAGAGGCCTAGTATGGGTGATGTGTAAATTGCAGACTGTAGTGGAAAAATATCCTTCTTGGTAAACTTGGAATATTATTTGTTTATATAGCTAGCCTTTCATTGTTTATGAGTTCCTCTACTAGTACTACTCTTAACATCTTATGAACAGCCAGTTTAACTTCTATGTTTGGAACTTAATTTGTGGAAATTAATTTTCATCAAACAAATATGTTGTGTTCTGTGTTTGAAGGGCTGAAGTTATTCAAATAGATACCTGTACTGGTGCATCAGGAAACAATGGTCTGTTCCGGGATTGGATCGTTCGTGATTACAGCACAGGACAGATCTTGATTCGAGCAACGGGGTTGGGATCCAAACTAAGATTCTCAAATGCATCTCTTTATTTTTTGTTTTTTCGGCTGTGGTTTGATATTGGTCCTATGCAGTCTTCTTATGCTGATGCACATGAAGACAAGGAAATTTTCTAAAGTTACAGCAGAAATCACAGATGAGTTAAGATCTGCTCTCATGGATTCTGATCCTCTCATTGACATCAACAATGCTAAACTAGGACGATTGGATATTGATGCTAGAAACTATTTTCAAACATCTGTAGCAGTAAGTATATCTTATGCTTAGGAGACATTGAAATTGAAACATTGTTTTTTGTTCTTGAAGCAATTGACTGACATATGCTTATCATCTTAAAATCACAGAAGCCTGGTTGGAGTGATTTGGATGTCAATCAGCACGTGAGCAGTGCAAAATACATAGACTGGGTTTTCAAGGTGAATCTTTTTCCAGGGCTACTTGTTCATAACTTATAGTTCATGTTTTAATATATATACATATATTAATTGTTTCAAAATACTCTCTTCTAATTGGAAATTCATGATTATGGTTTCAGAGCATTCCCTTCTCAGTGCTGGAGACTCATGAGCTTTCGTCTATGACGATGGAGTATCGAAGTGAGTGTCGGAGGGACAGCGCGGTGCAGTCTCTGACTGCAGTTGCTAGAGATGGAACAGGTGACTCCACTCATAACCAAGGGGTAGAGTTTGATCACTTGCTTCGCCTCCAGACAGGGTCGAAAGTTTTGAGGGCAAGGACAGTGTGGAAGCCAATATGTGATGGCTTTTTTAGCACACTGAAGATTCCAGCAACAAATGGATGTACATAACGTATTGTGGAGAAAAATAATAATTGCTACTTGCACTTGATGGAACACTAATATTATATGTAACTAGTTTCTAATTGTACTAAATTTTATTGAATAACTGCTACCCGCAGTCGCTTGTATCCTGATATATGCAACTGGTTTTTAACAAATGTACTGCGTTTTTCGAGTATATTTTATTTGGAAATAAGCCAAGAGCTTGTACAGAATGCATCACTTCAAACTTGATAACTTTCTTCCATAACTGGGCAAAAGCCAATTTCAAAATGCATATAGCTATAGGGCAAAAGATATATATATATATATATATATATATATATATATATATATGTCGAAATCGCTAAACTAAAGCATTTGATCCATCGAAACAATTAACAAACTAGTAAGAAATGGCAGACCCAAAAGGGTTGGCAGATTTTAAGTGATGCAAATTTATATCAAAATAAGTTCCATTCTTAACATTCTAGTTCTACCGGATGTGCTCTCGTTTATGCAAATTTATGTGCTCTGGTTTGCACTCTCTTTCTAGCTCAAATTAAGTTCGGGAGTGATTAACATTTTATTTTTATGCATCAGAAATTTTGGGAGTGATTAAGGACTTTTTGCTAATCCCAAGCAGCTCGAGTCGCAAACAGAATAGCTTGATGTACAACTCCCAAGAAGAACTTATATGTCATGGGGATAACACTGTTTTGCTATTTCTATTCAATCACATTCCGCCATGTGGGCTTGGCAGAAGAACATGGTTGGTTAAAGATAGCAAAACAGTGTTATTCCCAAGACATGAGAGTTTTTCTACTACTTTTGGCATAAATATCTTATCTTTTACTTATGTGCTTTTAGTTAAATACATAAGTACTTTCAGCAGTATTTATTTAAGTTGATGGTCATATATTTCCAAGACATGCATGTTTTTCTACTACTTTTGGCATAAATATCTTATCTTTTACTTGTGTGCTTTTAGGGTCCGTTTGGTTCATGGAACGAATTTGAGGGGAAATCATTTCCTCATATCATTTCCCAAGAGATGGGAAATGGAAGATTCCTTTCCTACCTTTGGTAATGCTGGGAAATGGAAGATTTCTTTCCTATGTTTGTTTTGAGTAGGAATAGAAAATAAAGTTTGTATAAAATTTCAATTATACACATATTAAATCAAATAAAAAAGGAATGCATTTAATGATATATTGTAATTCTAAATTGTTAATGGGGACAAAATGGTCATAAAAAATGTTATTTAATGTTGGCTCATTTTTCCAAACTTTCCCATGATGAGGGAAAACAAAACCCAAGTTGGGAGGATGGCTTCACTTTCCCCCCTACTTTCTCATGGGCCAGACAACGATTTCTCATGCCTACACTTACTAAACATGGAAAAACCTTTGATTTCTTATCCCCAAGTCTCCTTTCTCATTAACCAAACGGAACCTTAATTAAATACATAAGTACTTTCAGCAGTATTTATTTAAGTGATATCAAATCAATGGACCATATATTCATCATGTGATATCAAATCAATGGACCATCTTAATACCCATTAATAAACTTCCAGCACAACTTCAATATCTTCCATGAACAACAAAGAAACCAGATGGGGTCCATATCTATCAAGAATTCTATAAGGTCTTCTTGGATCAACAAAGAAACCTTTGCTTGGTTTAAGTAACTTAATTGGCTCGACTGGATTAGATGGAGAGTGTAGTACTCTTTTTCCTTGACCGGATTTCCCCCTTCGGGGGTTTTATGGCAAGGTTTTAATGAGGTCACTCTTAGGGCTACCCTGTCTCTTTTTTGTTAAGACATTCATTATTGGTGTTTGTAATCTTTTTTCCAATATTTCAATGAATTTCTCTCTTTGATGAAAAAAAAAAAAAAAAGTAACTTAATTGGCTGAGATTTCAATTCAAAGGATTGACAGAGAAGGAGGGAGATGAAAATGAAAAACGAAGAGCACCCTCCTTCAACTGGAACTCAGTAAGGAAAGTGATAAACAACAATGAAGATATTGAGTGAGCAAAGGTTTTACTTCTGTTGATGAGTAAATACCAACTAACTAAGCTAACTGTAACACAAGCTTTTCTCCTCTGTGAAGCCTCTAATAAGTAACTGAACTGTAGACGTATGACTTGACACCTCACTAGTTGACTTAGCTAGCATTCTTCACTAGTAAATTTGTCTGCAAATTCGTTTGTGCAGCCATGGATACCAAAACCAAGCAAAGGTTGGTGCCTTCACTTTCAGTTCTTTTGTTATGCTTGTATGTCAAAACCCGTGTTTCCCTTGAGCTGACACCATCAGTGAAATCTCTCTCTGGTGATTGTTGGAGAACAATTAGTATATAACCAAATAACAGAATATTAACAAAACGAAATATGCTTTATATATATATATATATGAGTCCTGATCTCTTGGACCCCTGTAGTCCAAGAGATTTATTCCTGTAAATTCATTATAATCGGTAATCTCATTTTTTCGTGCATTTATATATATCATTTTGCCACCTTGGTATGAATTCATGAAAAAAAATTAAGAGAAGCCTTTCAGTCCCGTTAAAAGAATGAAGGAAAAAAAATCATATTAAAGATAAATGCAATATGAAAAAAAATTAAAGGAATAAAGTAAATGGCATTGTGAATAAACACTTAGACTGCATGCAAAAGAAGGATCATAAATTCGAGGGGTAAAGATGGACATATATATATAATCGAATCAATACAACAATAGAATAAATTACAGAATATCTTTTTTTTGGGACATTTACAATTACATACTCAGACTGGCGGAAAATCTACAATTTACCCCCTTCGTTATCTAAACCGTTAGTGAATCTATTAAATGCTTGCGTGTCATAAGTGGGACCCATTTTTTAATGTACTTCCACGGGGACAAAAAACTAATAAAAATTCAATACTTTAAAAAAACAAAATTTAAAAACAATATTCATCAAAAGTTAAAGAGAGAAAGTTGGACGGAAATTTGAAAAAAATTGACCAACGCCCTCAATTGGCAATTTTTAAAAAGTTTGTGTCCTTAATTTACCGAAAAAATTGTTAAGGGGCTAAATTAACAATATGCAAATAGTTCAGAGAAAAAAATCGCAGAAAACCTTTGTCCTAATTATAATAGATCTGCCAAAGGAACAGTAGATTGACATAGGTCCACCCTAAACCCTAAGAATATTGTAGATCCGATGGAATCCAAGGGAAACCCCCCAAAATCTAAAGCTTTCTCTCTCTCTCTCTCTCTCTCTTAATGACTAGGGTTTGAGATAAGTATAGTCTTTTGAGGTATGCATTTTGATTTGTTTGTTTAATTGATAATTTGATATGCATTTTTATTAGATTAATTGGTTAATCGTTGGATTAAATTGATTAACTTGATTCAATGGTTCAGAGATAAAACCTTACCTAATGAGTAAGGACCATATATAAGGCATTTATACTATAGAATGACTCCCATATCTATAAATAATATTATGGGTCATTTGCGTGATATCTTATTATTTACGAGAAGACTTTAATAAGGAATTTAAAGTAAGAATGCTATTTGAAATTATGTCTTAATGTTTGGTGGGCCGATACCTCATAGAAAGTTATTAAAGGCTCGAGGCCCATTATATTGTGACCTCTATTTCGTCCATTTCGATCCTGTTGTTGCCACTTGGTAATGGAGCTTATTCATTCGAAACAAAAAGTTGCTACACGTTTTTGAATGAAGGAAAAAAATTATAGAGAAGGCTCTTATCAGTCCCGTTAAAAAAAAGGACCTTAAAAAAATCAAAGTAGAATTTCAGCATGAAAAATGAATAAAGTAAATGGCCCGTTGTTAGACTGCATGCAAAAGAAGGATAAACCGAAATAAATTTCATAAATTCAATGAACACTACCTAAAAAATAAAATTTTAACATAATGCATGAACGTTAAAACCATGAATGCTCATCACCCAATTTGAAAGAAATAAAAAAATTTCAACTGTGTTATTCCAATATTGAAAAGAGAAATATTAACGATTCGAGAGCTACTTGGTACAAACTATTTTATTCGATGGGAGCTAAATATTTAACGCGGAAATCAGATATTTTATTTGGGAGATCCAAGTGCATATATTGTTATGGTGGACAACATTTTTAAATTTACTTTTTAACAATATAATATTATAGGGATTTTAAATATTTTTAAAATCTTCAGGCCATGGCCCTCCTTGCTTTCCTCCAGGCTATATGAGACCACATGCATGAAGAGGAAGTGCATGTTCACCCAAGTTCCAACCCTGCAGTACTGATCTCCTGGATGGCAAATCTGTGTATGGTTATAGGTTCAGTGTGTTTTGGAGTTATATTTTATATCAACCAAAACTAATGTTATGTGCCGGAGACAAGTCCTTCACGTGTGCCTCTTTGTGGGGATATTGCCTTGCCAAACACAAACGAAACATACGCATGGTTGGAATCAAGCACTTCACTTTTTAAAAAAATTATTAAGGGCTTTGAAGAGGTCAACTGTACAGAGGATTAATAATTTTTTATGTATATATCACTATATAAAATAATTCTTTTCACCGATGTATCTCTATATAAACGTTTCTTTTACAATAGTCTTTCACATTTGATAGAGGGCGAAATGCAAGTGTTCTAGAGAGTATTAGGCTTGTAAGCTCTTTTGCCTCATATTTTATATAGAATATGGGGACTTGAGGCCTCCGTGACCTTCATGTGCAATTGTCAAGGTTCCCTTTCATCTTCTTCCTGTCTTCAATTAAGCATTAGAGGCAGTGGCATCTGAAAGTGCTGACCTAAAGCCGCACATACATCCGCATTACAGGATGGAAGCTTTGCAATAATATTTTTTTAAAATTGGGCTCTCCACGTATTGCCAAATAATTTTGAATTAGATACTCGTATTATAATATGGTATCAGAACACGTTATTCACGTATTGAGTCCAACAGCCGACATGCTCCCATGCCACCCAATATATGTTGTCCACCTGTTAACTTAAATAATGCCAACATCGGGGAATTAGAGTTTTGTCTAGTACTTTAATGATAGGTTAGATTATAATGAGAGGGTCCTTAATAGCCGTCTGATTAAGTGCAGAGTTCTTATGAGACTGTTGAATTGGACACCCTCGTTATAACCCCTCAACATAGCCCCTCATTATAGAAGCTCCCATAGTTTAAATAATCTTGGGCCTCTCCACTCATTTCAAATTGATTTTGGTATCAGAGCATGTTATCGTCATTTTTTTTAACTCTAAACCCCAAAAAACGACACACTTGTGTAATACTATAGGTACAAAATCAGAACCAAATAGCAAGGGGTTTGTAATGCAAGTAATTAAGAGTAGTTACTGTAAACACGAATTTCCTGCGACAAATGAGACAAGAACACGTGTACAAAATAATATTGTATTTATGAAATTTAGGGTTACAATCTCTGTATTGAATCCTCTGATTCGATCTCCAAAGTGTTTAAAGAAAATTTGTGTTTGATACAAGGGTCGTAGAGACTTGATCTTGATCAAACGGGTAGCACGAAGCTTGTTTGGTGTTTGGTGTTTGGGATTTTTATGGTGAAGGAACCGGCACGTATTTGTTGTGCTTGGTGGCTCTTCCAAGGTAGGGTGAAGAATGCAGAGAGTTTTCTGTTTCTTCTGAGTGCTAGGTTTTTTCTCCGACCCCTCTGACTTCTTCTTTCGTCTTGAGGCCTCCTATTTATAGGCTTTTGTCGGATGCTTGACCTAAATAACTTTCCCTATTTAAAACCTTGATTTGTGGGATTTTGATTTGATTTAAATCAATTCCCATAATCTGGCAATTTAACCAGATTATCTTCAATTGATTAACCTGATTAATATTTGATTTAAATCAAAGTCAATCACAGAAGATTCTTTCCTTTAATTTTGTCTTCATCTTGAACCGTTGATGCACTCCGTCGGATGTCGCCATTTGTCATTTTTGACAACTAAACCAATTTTGATGAGTCACACGCCACATGGGCGAATTACGAGGCCCACGATTTAATCCACCGAACCCTAATTATTTTCTTGTCAATGGAATTTATTACACCAAAATTTCTTTGTCTACAAATTGCCCCCACTTCATGATGCATTGTAGACATGGGCCTTTTCACGTGTAGGAGGTGCAGCTTGAAGTGTTCCCCTTTCTTTTCTTTTCTTCTCTTTTTTTTTTTTTTTTTGGGTTAGATATCATTGAGAATATCTAACCTATTTCCAACGTTGGTTTCCCTTTTTTTTTTTTTTTTTGGGTGATATTATTAAGCTTAATAATATCCAATATTGGTAAGATCTTGGGAAGCAAGATACTTTCCTAAACTAGGAATGAGAAACCCTAGCATCACTAGGAGCTTTGATGGTCTTTGGTTTCTTTAAATAACACTATGTTCATGAATATTGAGATCAACCAAATAGAACAGCAGAAAAACTCCTCTTGTTGGCAAGAAGGTCTACGACTTTGAAGTTTGCATCATCCGAATTCTCAGCAACCAAAGTGGTGAGAGTTGCTTGTTGGTAGGCTTGAACCCATTCTTTTTTTTTTTTTTTTTTTTT